>NW_020954599.1:333221-338582 GCF_900497805.2 Vombatus ursinus | reverse complement strand
AGACATGGTCTTTTCTTTTTGGGGGGGTCCAGATCCCATCCCCATCAGGATGACCCAGGTGCTGCTTGTGGCAGTCCACATCCCATAGACATGGTCTTTTCTTTTTTGGGGGGGGGTCCAGATCCCATCCCCATCAAGATGACCCAGGTGCTGCTTGTGGCAGTCCAGATCCCAAAGACATGGTCTTTTCTTTTTTGTGGGGGGGGGTCCAGATCCCATCCCCATCAAGATGACCCAGGTGCTGCTTGTGGCAGTCCACATCCCAAAGACATGGTCTTTTCATTTTGGGGGGGTCCAGATCCCATCCCCATCAGGATGACCCAGGTGCTGCTTGTGGCAGTACAGACCCCACAGACATGGTCTTTTCTTTTTGGGGGGGTCCAGATCCTATCCCCATCATAATGGGCCAGGTCCTGCCTGTGGCAGTGCGGTGGGGAAGTGAGAACCTGGGCCTCCAACACCTACTATCTGGGTGACCCCCAGGGTAAATCACTTGACCTCTCTCTGCCTCACTTTCCTCATCGGTAATACAGGGATGATAATCATAGCACCTAGCTACTGGGGTTGTGGTGAGGATGGAATGAGATGACAAGTAAAGCTTTGCAAACTTTCAGGTGCTACTGTTATTTCCACCTGTGGCAGAGTGAAGGTTTTTGAGCTCTTGCTCCCCCCCTTTAAATACAGTATTAGTTACTTTCATTGCACCGGGCTCCCTTGTAATCCATTTGTTATTGTAGAGATAAGAGCTAATGTTAGTTCCTGGTGTCAAATCTGGATTTAATTATTACCAACTGATAAATATCGATTTGCTCCCTTCTCACATACTATATTGTCAGTAGTCTCGTTGTGAAATGGCAGGAGATCGGCTGAAACTCTGGTAAAATTTTTTTCTCACATAACTAGGTTTTTTTAAGCATCAATTATGGGCATTAGGCTGTTCTATCATTGAAGAAGGAGTGGTTGTCCCTAAGACCTTATCTTAGCCTCCTGAAGTTTACCTCCTAGTCAGAAGATAAGAATACAATTTTTTTTAATAATTTATTTTTAGTTTTGTAAACACTTCCATAAGCTTTTGAGTTTTAAATTTTCTCCCTCTCCCTTCCCAGAATACAGTTTAAGTATTATAATATATGTATAATATAATAATATATAAAATATAAGTTAAGTAGCAATGCACGGAAATAAATGCATGTACTATAGGAATTCATGAAAAGAGATTAGTATAGATTAGATACCACTTTGGAGAAATGCCTTACAAAGGAAGTGGAACCTGAATTGAACCCTGAAGGATGGGCATGATGTGGATGGAGCAGGAAAGACATTCAGGAATGCCTGATGAAGAGGGGAAGTTCTAAAGCAGAAATTGTATACAAATCTGATAGCTATATACACATACATACATATGTATATGTGCATGTGTGTGTATATATACTATATATGTACACTTACATAGTATATATACATTATGTATTACATGTAATATTTATTTTTTGTTGCTGTGTTAAGAATCACGGCCCAGCAAGTACCACTGCAGAAAAGCGCCAGTTCCATAGTTCACTGTTTAAAATATTTTTCCATTAAAGCAATTTTTCAGAATAATCTAGATTTCTATGAAACATAAACTCAAGTCAGTTATGGCTCTGTGATCTAAAAATCTGCCGAGGTATTTTTCCTCCCCACGATGCAGGTTTTAACTTATCCTGAATGACTTGGCCATATACTCCCATAAATTCATCACAGAGGGTGGTCTCCTACCTCCCTTTCTCTTGACAGTTTGAGGATACTAGTGGAGTTTATGATCTGTCCAACAGGTACTTTTGATCATAAAATCATAGAATTAAAACTGGTATGGACCTTAGAGATAATCAAGTGTCAGTCCTTTCTTTTAGAGAAAACACTGAAAGAGATTGTGGGACTTGCCCAGGACTACACAGCTGGTAAGTATTTTGAGGTGGGATCTGGACCCAGTCTTCCTACCTGCCAAGTATCCACTACACGATGTTACCCCTACATGTCGGCCATATACATCTCCATTATCCTTTGAGTAGTTTTCAATTTTACTTCTTCAGAGTCTGTTGTGTTCCATGACTTGCAGCCATATAACACCAGAAGAATATTAATATTAAAAGGATGGGCTTTTGTTTCAGGGAAAAGTTTTGGTGTGCTTAGAAGAACTTTGCAACTCCCTAAAGTCAATTCAACCAGTTCTATTTATGTTATGTTACAGGCACAGTTTATTATCCATTTGCACTGTTTGTCTAAGACATAGACTGATGAACTAATAGTTAGCCACATAAACTCCTATATGTTTGAATGATAGGCATTCTTTATCCACCTGATTTTTCTTGTGAGAATTCTTAGGCCAAACTTTTTTGAGCAATGATGATTCTCTTTCAGGAGGCCATGCAAGGTTGGAGGTTTTGAGCCAATTGCATATGGTCATCTACAAATGAGTAATCACGAGACCTTCAAACAGAATTACTTCTGCTAAATCTTTCAAAGAATCTTATGTATAATGTAGATATATCCATAGGATATACATCTTACTCGGAGAAGAGCCTTTAAGGTAGAAGTTCTTAACTTGGTGTCTGAAAACCTGGTACAACTTTGGTAGAGCAAAATGTCATCTTAAAGGAGAGGTTCTTAATCTTTTTTTGTGTCATGGACCCTCTGGCAAAGTCTCAGACTCTATTTTAGAATGATATATTTAAATACACAAAATTACAAAGGAAACCAATTAAATTGAAATGCAGTTATCAAAATATTTTTTAAAAAAACAATGGTAGGATCTTGTTGTCTTTATCTTGTCAATAGTGTGAGAGTAAAAATGTGGTTTTACTTGCTTAACAATTCCTTACAAAAAAAACCACCTCTTCCCTTCTACAACCCTCATCAAGGATGCCCTTGATGCATATATTTTTATTCTCATAAAATTTTTATATAGATGGGAAGGTACATATACAATTTAATAGTTAACGATCTCTGTCACCTTATTTGATGATATCTGCAAAATGTTTTCCATTTCACTGGTGTTCTTCCTTCCTTCAGATACCTTGATAATCAGTATCTCAGCGTCCTCAAAATTATTACCTCCTGCAAAGAACTCTATGTACACCTGATTTAGATCAGTTGCTTTTTCCCCATTTGTTCTCTTCATTGTCTATATGTCATACACTGATGATGAAGACCATTTAACCAGCTACCTCCTAGTAAATTCCCTTTGCACGATTCCATTAGCTGACTTCATTAACCCTTAAGTTTTCCCATTTCCTGCAGAAGTGCATAGTACTTCAAGGTCTATACTTCTTGGCCAGAACTTCCTCAGAATAGTCTCCAATACCTCCTTTGGTAGCATCTGGCTAACTTCTGTTTATTTGGACATCTCTGTAATGGTGTAAACTATAGGTAAATGGTGCCCTTCTTGAGCTCTGATAGAAAGAGTTGGTTCAGTCTTGAAGGTTTCTCATAATATGTCTCACCCCACCTACCCCCAAGTAACAAAGGTCTGATGTTCATATTAACACTAACGTTTTTATGTTAGCAAAGAACTAGAAACAACTGAGTGCCTGTCAGTTGGGGAATAATTTTTTTTAAAAAGTTATTTAAATGTAGTGGACTATCATGCTGTGAAAAAATGACAACTATGAGAAATTTGGAGAAAGGTGGAAAGATTAGCATAAATGTGAAGCAAAAGAAAGTAAACAATAAACATTATGAATTAAAAAGTTGTATTCTAAATAATGGAAAAAACGAGGATCATCTGGAGAAGAAATATCGAAACCTATTTCCTCATTGCAGAGAAGTAGAGAACAGAACAAAGTCCTCATGGGTATGGGTAGACATTTATTTGCATTGTCAGACGAGATATATGCATCTGATGTTCTTGTAATAAGAGAGGGTTTCAGTCTTGGATGGGGAGTGGCAAATGATCTAACGACAAAAAGGCATAAAAACTTTTAAAAAAAATCTCTAACAGTTCACCAAGAGTTCTTAAAACACCTACCAGGTGCCAGACGTTATGTTAAGCTGGAGGTGGGGAGGGAGGGAGAGAGAGAAAAGTAAATCTGACTCATTGCCCTCTTCCAGAAATCTTCATTGGGACCATTAGAGTCCTGCTCATGTCTCTCAGGGGCCCCTAAACCTCCAAGCTTCAAGTTTTCAAAGCATTTCCATAAAAGAGACTTACTGAAGGCATGTAAAGGTAAGAAGAGGGATCTACATGTGAACACCTTTAGCAACACACTGGTTATAACCCTTACCCATATGTCACTGAAGAAGTTTGAGACAATCACCAGTGGACAGGTCTGGGTGCTATAGCCTGGGAGTATTTTGCAGTAGTATGACTTTATAAAATTTCCTGATCCAAACATCCCACCTTTGCCTTTTTCCCCCCCTTTCCCTGCCCATCCTTCCTTCATTGTTCTTTGCTTGAATGAGTCCCATGGCTTGGGATCACCTGATTTTTTAAAATAATTGTTTTATTGGTCTTCTGTTTTTTACGTTGTCATAGTTATTTTTCAAATACCTTTCCCTTTCCCCTCCCAGAAAGTCATCCCGTATAAAAAATATTTTTAAAATCCCCCCCAAAGGGAAGGAAATTAGCATAAAATGTTTTAATACATAGAGAAAGTCGGAATACACATACAATATGCAACATGTCTTCATTTGAGTCATGCATGATCTCTGTCATTTTGTTCATTTTTGATTTGTGTGTGGTTCTTTACATTTACATTGTTGTAGAGTAATTGTATATATTGTTTTCTTAGCTTTGCTTACTCCACTGTTGCTATGCATTCAGCACATACATCATTTCTTACAGCACAGTAATATTCTATTACGTTCATGTACCACAATTTGTTTAGCCACGTCTATTGACATCTGCCTAGTTTCCAAATCTTTGTTATCACAAGAAGTGCTGCTATAAATATTTTTATATATATGGGGACTATGTTCTTATCAATGGCTTCCTTGGGGCATAAGCCCAGTAATGGAGTCTCTCTCTAGTTCAAAGGGTATGAACGTTTTAGACACTTTATTTGCATAATTCTAAATTGCTTTCCAAAATGGTTGAACCTTAGGGGCAGCTAGGCGGCGCAGTGGATAGAGCATCGGCCCTGGAGTCAGGAGGACCTGAGTTCAAATGTGACCTCAGACACATGACACTCACTACTAGCTATGTGACTCTGGGCAAGTCACTTAACCCCAATTGCCTCACCAAAAACACAAACAAACAAATAAACAAAATGGTTGAACCATTTCATAGCTCCTCCAACAGTATTACTATGCCTAAATCATCAATCTCTCCAATATTTTGGTTCAGAACTTCTGGAAATTTGTTCCCCTACTTTTTCATTTATTTGA
>NW_020954599.1:86679-333211 GCF_900497805.2 Vombatus ursinus | reverse complement strand
CACTGTACGTGCAAGTCCTCCCAGATTTCTCCGGATCTCTCCTTTTTTGTCATTTCTTACATTACAATGATATTTCTTTACAACTGTATACCATAATTTCTTTGCCCTCTCCCCAAGTGAAGGGTACCCACTTTGTTTTCAGTTCTTTGCTATGACAAACAAAAAATGGTGCTGTAGATATTTTTGTGTAAATGTTTCCTTTCCTTCCTCCTTTGATCTCTTGGGGGTTAGGTACATGCCTAGTAATGGTTATCCCTGGGTATGCAGGGTTAGTGACCTTTTGGTTAGAGTTGCAAACTGTTTTCCAGAATGCTGATTGATAGTTTCTATCATTAGTTCATTAATGTGCCTGTCTTCCCATAGCCTGACCTACAATTGTCCTCATACTTTTTTGTCGTCTTTTCCAGTCTAATAGGTTTCAAGTGTAATCTCTAAGCCCTTCATCCTACTTATCATCCTACTCATCCTACACTGGGGCCCAGTGACTTGTCTAGGGTCACAGGATAATTAACATATAGTACTTGAACCCAGGTCTTCTGAAATTAAACCCAGTGCTTTTCCCTCAACTTGGCTTTTTCCTTTCTGCTTGCATACTAAGGGTTCTCCAATCTTTTTTAAAAAATTATTTCACTTATATTATGGATTTAATTACCAACAAACATGAGCATGTTAATATACAAATGAAAACCAAAAAAGGGATTCTATGTTAAACGGAGAACTAACATTATTTAAAGTTTGGGCCTTTTCCCCACTGTGTGTAATTTGCATTTTTAAATATAATTCAAACAACAGTATAGTTCCAACACTTCCTGACTTGTCTTTGTCCTCTTCTGTTTTCTTTGACTTACTCTTTAAATGATGTGTTGACAGTTTTCTTCCTTTTTTTTTTAAAGTATATTTGTCACTACTCTTCCCCTCTCCCCTAAAAGGAAAAGAAAAGCTTTCCTTGTAACAAATAAGGACTCTGAGACCCAAAGGTGTTAAATGATTTGCCCATGATCACACAATAATTACCAAGCAACATTTGAAACCAGAGCTAAATCCATTTCTCTTCACTCTCCCTAGCTTTTTTCCATCTGCTTACAAGTATACTAGAGTTTCCCTAATCTTGAAATAAACTTTGCTTGACCCTGCTGGATCACCCAGCACCCGTTCCATATCTCTCCTGCCTACTTCAGCAAACTTCTGGGAGAAACAATTGCCTAGCCCTAATGCTTCCCCTTTGTCCTTACTTTCTGCTCATTTCCTTGTAACAGACTTCCATCGCTACAACTCTTGAAAACGTCATCAGTCACCAGATAAAATGGCCTTGTTCCAATTGCTGACTGCTTTAACCTACTCTCTCCAGCATTGGACGCTGTTGGCCACCTGCTCCTGCTGGAGAATCTTTTCCCTGGGCTTTAGAAACACAATTCTCCCCATTTCCTCCGAACTCTTGAACTGCACCTTGCCTTGTTCCTAGCTTTTCAATGTGAATCTTTTCCAAGATCTGTTTCTTTGCTTTCTTCTCTTTCTTTTTTATTTATTTATTTTTTTTTTTGTGAGGCAGTTGGGGTTAAATGACTTGCCTAGGGTCACACAGCTAGGAAGTATCAAGTGTCTGAGGTCGCATTTGAACTCAGGTCCTCCGGATTCCAGGGCTGGTGCTGTATCCACTACACCACCTAGCTACCCCTGCTTTCTTTACTTGCTTCTTTGAGACTCTCTTCACTTCCACATATTCAATTACCATCTCTATGCAAATGACTTCCTGATCTGTGTCTTAAGGTCTTATCTCTATTCTGAACTCCAGACAAACATCTTTTAACTGCGTGTAGGACATTTCTACCTCCCCATTCCACCTCAAATTTCACAGATTTAAAACCTAGAGCAGTGGCATCACACTGTACATAAGGATCTCTGAAGGCCTCACATTGACTTGGTGTTAAAATGCAGTTATTTATGTTTTATTTTATTTTTATTTCTTTTGTTAAATATTTCCCAATTATATTTTAATCTACGTCAGGCTTTGCTCTGGAGTGTTGTCGGCTGTGTGTTTGACACCTCTGGTCTAGCTCACACACCCATTGGATAGGTATGGAAGGTGATGCTGAGGATAATTACCAATTTGTAGTAGCCTGCTACTTCACTGAGATCATTAACATAAGCTTCCTTAACCTCCCTCCAGCTTTCCTCACACTTGCCCTAATGCCTCCACCTTGTCCCAACTCACTTTTGCCTCAATTCCTTGTAACAAACTCCCGTGTCACATTCCATTCCATCTCGTAATTCCATCAAATCATGAAAGAAAAGGCAGCCCTACTTCTCACCAAGGTCAACCCCTCTACCCACAACTTTGATCTTTACCTAACTAAAAGAAAAAAAAAATCACATCTTCTACAGGAAACCTTTGCCAACACCTCTTAATTCTAGTGCCTTCCCTCTCTTATTCATTTCCTATTTAGCCTGCATATATCTTGTTTATATATATATATATTTGTTTGCATAATCCATTAGGTTATGAGTTCCTTAAGGGCAAGGACTTTCTTTTACCTCTCTTTTTTCTCCAGGGCTTAGCACAGTGCCTGGAACTCAATAGGTGCTTAATAAATGCTTATTGACTAAGGAAACTCAGTTTCTCTTTTCCCCAAATCCTGAAGTTCCTCTCACTCTACTTTTTCTATCAATGGCACCACCAAACATCCAACCTCCCATATTTAAATCTTTGGGATTATCTTTGACTCTTTCCATCACTGCTCAAATTGTATCAGTTTCCAAGTTCTGTAAGTACAACTTCTGTAAATACAATCTTGAACATGGGTCGCTCTTCCGTGCATACTACCAGCACCATATGAAAGCCTGTGCTTTCATTACCACCTGTTTGGTTTAGCCTCTGAGAGGTTCTTTTCTTCACTCTCTTTCCTGCCAATCTCTCTTTCATACCTCTGACAGCACAATCTTCCTCACTTGGACATACCACACCTTCGCTCAAAAATTTTTAGTGACTCCTTATTGCCTGTAGCAGGGGGCAGCTAAGTGGTGCAGTGGATAGAGTGCTGGGCTTCAAATCAGAAAGATTCCTTTTCCTGAGTTCAAATCCAGCCTCAGATAACTTACTAGGTGTGTGATGCTGGGTAGGTCACTTCACCCCGTTTGCCTCAGTTTCTTCATCTGTAAAATGAGCTAGAGAAGGAAATGGCAAACCACTCCAGTACCTTTGCCAAGAAAACCCAAAAAGGGGGTAATGAAGAGTCAGCCATAATGACTTAACAACAATTATTCCTATTCCTATGCCTATTGTGCCTATTATTCCATGTACTCCATAATCTACCTCCACTCCATTTTTTCTGTCAAATCTCATTTTACCTCTCTTTATGCATTCTACACTCCAGCCAGCCCTGACCGTTGTCCCCTTCAAATACGTCTTGCCCTTTCTCAAGCCTATGCATTTGGCTACTCTGTTCTCTGTTTCTGGAATATTCTCCTTCCCCCTTTTTCACTTGTTAAATTTCTACCTCTCACTTAAAACTCTATTAAAATGCCATTTCCTTTAAGAGGCCTTACATGATTTCCCCATTATATCATTAGAAAAATAATAAAAGTCCTCTAGAAAAATCTTGAGGCAGGCCCTAGCAGGGCTATGGTGACATTTGTTCTGCACCTCAAGAAGAGAAGTCTTTTATATTATAGTTGTTAGTGCTGTCGATGTTCCCTTGCCAGACTGAGGGTTCCATGGGGGCAGGGACCACTTATTACCTAAAGATATCTCTCTGGCACCTAGCACAGTCCTCTGCACACAATAGACACAATAATGACTGTTTGTTGAATGGATGAATGAGCAGATCAGGGTTAGCCTAAAAGGAATGTTTCAGAACTGCTCCAGTAACTAGATTTATTTTACAAATTCATTAATGAATAGTAGCCCCATATTCATCATAATATTCTAACAACATTATTATTAGTGTTAATTAGAATAGGACTACTGTGTAATTTTTAGTAGAGTTCATTAAAATCTCACAACCCCAAGAGACTTGTAAATGTCATGCTATAACTTTAAAAAATTAGAATGCAATCTAGAACTTCTATGGAATTTGTTATAATGAGATTTTAGGTATGTGCATTACTACGATGTATAAATAGGAATGCAGGATATTGGAACAATGTATCATCCATTCTAATTAGCATTGGCTATAACCTTGTTAAGATATCACATCCAGGGTTAGGCTTTTTTTTTTTTTTAGTTAGGTAAAGATCAAAGTTGTGGGTAGAGGGAATGTCAATGATAAAAAAGAAAGTTTCCACAAGCAAGCTGTTTGTAATAAGGGTCTACTGGTTGATGTGCAATCTTCTTTTCCAGCCACTGGAGAACTTGGAAAAGATTCAGATGAGTGCCACGAAGGTGATTAAAGAATTGGGAAAGATGATCAGTGAACAGAGGATAAAAGAACAGATTATTTAGTTGGGAGGAAAGAAAACCAAGGAACAATTTAATAGTAATCTTTCAAGCAATAAGGAAGACTTTCGTAGATGGAAATCATATGTTCTTGTACTGCACTGAAGACATATTAGAAGAAATTGTCTTAGACTTAGAAGTGAAGGATTTAGCTTAGATATGAAGAAGAGTTTCCTGACATTGACAGCTAAAACGCTGGAACAGGGTCCTGGGAGTGGCTGAAGAATTCACTCTGTTGGCTCATTGTCAACTCTTCCCTTAAAATAGGATCAAGTTTTCTCTGCCTAAGTGGCCTTAGCTTTGCCCTCCCTCTAAGCCTGGGATAGATTTGATGACTCATCAAAGTTATTTCCAAAGGAGTGACATGATTTTAGATTCTCCACCCCCTTGCAAACTTGTTGGGAAAATCCTTTATTTACTGCTCCCCACAGAGATCAGCTGTGAATTGAGCATCCTGTGATCTATATATGTCACTCCATTGAGGGGACTACTGGAACCGGATTCATACTGATGTCTATCTTCAGCTCTGTGTGTCTGATGATTATGTCTGGTAACTTAAGTGAGTCTGCCCTTCCAGGTAGAGCCAAAGATGCTTTGCCACCAGACTTCCAATGAATCTAATTGTATTTAAGCAAAGCCTGTTGACTACACTGCTATTCTGTTGTTCTGGACATGTGATTTCATCGAAATCCTTGTGTGGAAACTCTCTCCACTGATAGATGTTGGCACCTCATCTGTAACACAGAATCTTAGAGAATTGTCTCCGTCTGAAAGGTGCCATGACTTCCCTGTGGTTACACATCTGGGACTTGCAAGAAAACAGGCCTTAAGTAAGGCAACTCACATATTGTATTAGTAGATATTTAATATATAAATGTCTCTGGGAAAATTCCTGTCACATAATGTTTTCCTGCTTTGAGTAAAACAATCCAACAAGCATTTGCTTGTGCTATCCAAATGACAGTGATGTATTTTAACACTCCAAGCAGGTGTTCCTTAATTCTCTTCACCCCCTTGATGATATCATTCCTCTAAAATAAAAAAAAAAGCAAGTCCACATTTTGTGTTGTAAGTAGAACACACCTATTAAAAGCCTGGAGGTGACAAAAGCTGACAGGCTGAGTCCATCCAAACTGCTCTGGCAAGGCAGAAACCTAGAGGAGAGACGTGCTTAAGAAGAGAGAAGAGAGACTTCTCATCTCTTTAAGAATTCCTTTGGAGAGGCAGGTAGGTGGTATAGTGGATAGAGCACTGGGCCTGGAGTCAGGAGAAGCTGAGTTCAAATCCAGCCTCAGACACGTAACATTTACTAGCTATGTGACCTTGCGCAAGTCACTTAACCCCATCGCCTAGCAAAAAAGAAACCAAAAACAAAGAATTCCTTTGGAGGGGCAGCTAGATGGCGCAGTGGACAGAGCATTGGGCCTAGAGTCAGGAGGACCTGAGTTCAAATCCATCCTCAGACATTTGACACTTACTAGCTGTGTATCCCTGGGCAAGTTGCTTAACCTCATTTGCTGCCTTGCAAAAGAAAATATAATAATAATTTCTTTGGGACTTTTACAGGGTTAGGACTCTTTACTATAAGGGATGCTTAATAAATATCTGACTAGAAAATAATTTGGAATTATGCTAAGAAAGTGACTAAAATGTCCATACTCTTTGACCCAGAAATCCAATTATTAGGTATTGATATCAAGGATGTCAATGATAAAAAGAAAGTTTCCACAAGCAAGCTGTTTGTAATAAGGGTCTACTGGTTCATTTGCAATCTTCTTTTTCTGTTCAACTCTAACTCTCTCTCTGTCTCTCTCATTTATATGTGTCTACACACATATACATACATATATGGACATTCTTGTTTTATTTGGTCTTAAAATTTAACAAAAGAAGGTCCTACATGCACCAAAATATAATATTACTTTTGGTAGTAGTAAAGAACTGGGAATTTTTTAAAAATCTCATTGATTGAATATTAATGTTAGGGCTTTTCCTCTAAAATGAGCTCTCTTTTATATTGTCTATGACTTGTTAAGACACAATTGTTTGCATGCTTTCTCCTGAAATGGATTTGCTCCTTGAGAGCAGGAGCTATTTTTTTTTTCCTTTCATTGTATCCCCAGAGCTTAGCGCAGTGCCTGGCATATAGTAAGTGCTTAATACATGCTTTTTGATTGGGGAGTGCCTAACTCAGTTGTGGTACACAAATGTAATGGGATATCACTGCACTGTAAAGAACGATTAATATGATGTCTCCAAAGAACCTTGGCAAAACTCATATGAACTAATACAAAGTAAAACAAGCCTAACCAGGAAAACAAAATATACAATGTAAATAGTGAGAAAAATAACCAAAAAATTAAAACTGCTTTCAAATGATGATGATCAAGCTTGGCCCAAAAGAAGAGATGAGAATGTACCTGCCTCCCTTCTTTGCAGAGGTAAAGAAATATGGGTATGAAAGGCTTCATGTAATGTCAGTCTTCACTGATATGTTGGTTGGTTGCTTAGTTTTGCTGAACTGGTTTTTTCCTTATTCTCATTAACTTTACTCATCTTTCTCCCTAAACTCTCAGTCTCTCCACCCTGCCCCGCTCCCCCTACACCTTCCTTATTATTCCTGCTTTCTTATTGGAGAGAAACACACCATTCTCTCAGTCCCTCAGGATCAAAATGCAGGAGTCATCCTCAACTCCTCCCTATCTCTCACCCTCCACATCCAAGCTATTGCCTTTCAACACATCTTAAATATACCCCTTCTCTCTAATACTGCCACTATTCTGGTGCAGGTCCTCATCAACTCATGCCTAAATTATTGGAATAGCCAGTTGGAAGGCCTGCCTACATCAAGTCTGTCTCTACTTCAACCCATCCTCCATTCAGCCAATAAAGTGATTTTCCTAAAGTAGAGGTCTAACCAAGTCACTCTCCTACTCAGTAAACTTCATTGGCTCCCCATCGCCTCTAGAATCAAATACAAAATTCTCTGTTTGTCATTCAAAGCCCTTCATAACTGAGCTCCCTCCTACCTTTCTAGTCTTACTCCTTACTCCTCGCCACAGTGACAGTGACCTCTTTGCTGTTCCATGAAGAAAATATCCCATTTCTCAGCTCCGGACATTTTCTCTGACTCTCCCTCCTCAAATATACCTACTGACTTCCCTGGCTTCCTTTAAGTCTCAATTAAAATCCTATCTTCTACAGGAAGCCTTTTCCAACCCCTCTTATTCTAGTTCTTTCCCTCTATTAATTATTGCCTGTATATCCTTTTTTGTGTATATTTGTATATACCTTATATGTATATATTTGTTTGCATGTTTTCTCCCCCACTAGGTTGTAAACTCCTTGAAGGCAGGGACTGCCTCTTGCCTTTTGTATCCATTGTGGTTAGCATGGTGCCTGGCACAGAATAAGTGCTTGATAAATGTTTATTATTGATTGATTCGTGTAGGATAACTACATGGCTACTACAGAGCCGTAACTAAGTCAAGTATCACCTGGGAGAAGAAACAGGACATAGTGAGACAGGAAATCACCCTACCCCACCATCTGGTAGCTATCTATCTGGTTTAACTGATTATTCCATCTAAGAGCTAAGATCTATTGTTTCTCTGAGGCTAGATAACTGGAAGTGCTGTTAGAAGCCTTTCAATCTAGTCCCCTTTAAATTCTGCCTACTGATAAAAATCTTTAGTACTCACACCTGAGTTACATCTCTCAAGTCTAATATAATGTTTGTTTCATTTATAGACAGAAGGCTGGCAAACAGGTGATCAGAATGCATGGATAGAAAAATAGTCCTTGCAAATAAAGGAACATTAACCTGCTTTGTTCAAATGAGAGTGCACCCAGATAAAGGTACAGCCACTGTAGTCAGCTCCTGAAAAAGGTTGACTTATTTTATAAAATGTCCATACCCTTTGATATGAAGGATGCAGAGGAACATCGAAAAACTTAACGAACTGATGGAAGGTGAAGTAAGTAGAATCAGGAAAGAAAGGACAGAAACAAATGTACATTAATTCCCTACAATGTGCTAGCTGGGTAGGTAGGTGTGCAGTGGATATTACAGTCAAGAAGACCTGAGGCCAGAAGAATACAGTCCCAGACACTTACTAGCTATGTGGCTCTGGGCAAGTCACTTAACCTCTGTCTCAATTTCCTCATCTGTAAAATGATTCCATAATAGCACTTACGTTGAAGGGTTGTCATGAGGATCAAATGAGATAATACTTGTAAAGTGCTTAGAACAGTACCTGGCACATGGTACGTGCTATATAAATGTCAGCTATTATTAAAAGTACTTCATCAATTTATCTCATTTGATCCTCAAAACAACCCAAGGAGGTAAGTGCTATTATTATCCCCATTCTACAGTTGAGCAAACTGAGGCAAACAGGTTACGGGACTTGCCCGGGTCACAGAGCTAGTAAGCATCAGAGGCCAGATTTGAACTCAGATCTTCCCAGCCCCAGGTCTCGCCAAACTGCTTAGAAAAACAGTATACACAATAACTAGAATGTAAATGGAGAGAACAACTAAAAAAAAAATCCTGACTACTGTATAATTTTAATGACCAAGCTTGACCCTAAAGAAGGGAAAAGAAGATATGCCCCCACCCTTTCCACATACAGAAAGAGGTGGAATGTGGCTTTTACTGTCCAGCTTAGGTTATCAGTTGGTTTTGCTATACTACTCTGTTTTTTCTTCCTTCTTATTTGGTTACAAGAGATGACTCACTGGGCAGGAGAGGAAATGAAAGTGATTTGGAAATGAAAGTGAAACAAAAACAAAAGATATCAATAAACACCAAAATATTTTAGAACACTGATTTACTTCAGCAGGATTTAAATAAAAATCTGACAGGAGTTGTATAACAATTTCGTACCTATTTCACCTTCTCAGATTAAAGCTGTTAGATCTTATGACCTGCCAGTCATCTAGACAACAGGTTCTGAATTTGGATGACCAAAACCAGAGTCTGGGGGTTTGAGGGGTATAGCAGGATCATATTTTCTTTAGGGTCCCTTGAAGCTCTGAATCCCTGATCCCAAGACACAAAGAATCACAAATATTATACATATTACATGACAAGTACATTAGAGAGGTATAAGGTAAAGGTTTTATGTGAAGTCCAAGAAAGAAGCAGGGAACATGGCATAGTGAATAGTACTGGACTTGCAGACAAGAAGACCTGGGTTTGAACCTTGTCTTAGACTAGTATGTGACCCTGGACAACTCAGTTAACCTTTCTGAGCCTCAATTTCTTCATCTGTAAAATGAGAGGGTTGGACTAGAAGACAGCCACTAAGGCTTCTTCCAGTTCCAAAATCTATGCCCTTAATGGAAGTATCTCAGAGAAAAATGTGCCATTTGGGGATTTAAAGGATGGGTAGGGATTCACCAGGAGAAGAGGGGAAGGGAAGGGTGTTCCAGGCATAAGGAAGGGCATATACAAAGGCATGGAAACATAAAAGCACTGTGTACATTCAAGAACAGATGATGCCCAACTAATCTATTTTTGTTTTTTGACAGGAATTGCCAAGATGGTAGTTCAGAGGGAAGCTATTTACATAGTATGCCTCAATTTCAGCAAAGTATTTGAGAAAGTGTCTCATTATATCCTTGTGAATTTAGGGATGTGAGTTGAGTGAGCTTATGATTAGCTAGATTCCAGAATTGATTACAAATGATGGTTTTTAATGATTCCTGTTGACTTGGAGGGAGGTCTGTAGTAGAGGTCCCAGGAATTTGTCCTTGGTCCTGTGCTGTTCAATATTTTTATCAATTTTTTTATTCATTTTTGTCAATGCAATACAGTTGGCATATCAAATTTTCAGATAAGAATATCACTAATACTAAGAAAAATATAAGCTAAAACAACTCTGAAGTTCAACCATACACGCAACAGTTAGAAAAAGATGACCCTAAAAAAAGAAAAATGTTGATTTTGGAATGGACTTTGTGTGGGAGGACAGGCATACTAACACACTCACTCTTGGTGGAAGTGTGAAGTGGTTCAGTCATTCTGGAAAGCCATTGGTAATGGTCCTAAAAAAAAAAAATCCCAGCTGTGCATACTCCTGGACCCAATGATCCCACTATTATTGTGTTCCCAAAAGAGATCAGAGAAAGGACATGTACATACAAAAATATTCATA
Organism: Vombatus ursinus; assembly: GCF_900497805.2. Taxonomy (NCBI): domain Eukaryota; kingdom Metazoa; phylum Chordata; class Mammalia; order Diprotodontia; family Vombatidae; genus Vombatus; species Vombatus ursinus. The sequence goes on along the minus strand of NW_020954599.1, from coordinate 322,618 downwards.
GCAGCAATTAGGTTATAGCCAAGAACTGGACAACAAGGAGATAACTGTCAATTGGACAACAATGGAACAAATCATGGTCTGTCAGGGTGGGGATAGGGACACGGGCTAGATCTATGATTGTGTTGGCACACGTGAAGCTCCCTGGATAAGGAAGCTCCCTCTGTCAGTGGAGGTCAGCAGTATCCCATGTAATGGGATGTTATGATTCCATAAGAAATGATGAAATGATGCCTTCAGAGAAAGCTGGGAAGACTGATGATTGAATGGGGTCATGAGAATAATTTCTATAATGACTACAATAATATTTTTTTCAAAAATGAAACACTTAAGAACTCTGGTCAATGCAATGACTAATCAACTTCCAAAGACATGATGAAGCAACTTCCTGCTTCCTCTCAGAAAGGTGACAAATTAGAGGTGCAAAATAAAATACATACTGTCAGACAATGTTTGACTTGGTTTTGCTTGACTATAAATATTTGTTACAAGGGATGGCTTCTATTTGAGGGAGAGTTGTTAAGGAGGTTAGTGGGTAGTGATAGTGATACAAAAAAAAAATAAAGAAAAGGGAGCAAATGAATCTTTAAAAATACACAAAAGACAATAGAAGGAAGTCCAGAAAGGGATACAGTTTTGTTAGAATGGTGTTAAATTTAATATATATTTTTTAAAAAACTGTAATAAAGTTGAATGTCATATAAAAGAAAGAATGAAAGAAAAAGTAAAGAAGAAAGAGAGAGAGACACTCCCTGACCTCCTTAGGTCACCAGAGAACTAAGGTTGGGGGTGAGGGGAGAGTGACCAGGACAGGAGGAAAGAAAGAAGGATTAAGTCACAAGACCTATTGCTGATGCTTACTCTTAGTTTCAGTTTTCTCCGCTGTAAAAGTTAAACTAGACGGTCTTTGAGGTCCTTTCCAGTTCCAGGTCTATGATACCCATGATCCTTTCCAGCTCTAACTTCCCTGGTCCTATGAAAAGTATGTGGAAGAAGGATCAAACTCTTTCTCCTATGGCCACAAAGCTCAGTAGAAGCAGAATCAAGAGACAGTGAGAGAGGCCTAGACCAGGACCACACGGGTCACCTTTGCTAGTCAGGTATGAGGCACACAACCTCTCACATTAAGAAGACATGCTCTGGGGGCAGCTTGGTGGTGCAGTGGATATAGCACCAGTCCTGGAGTCAGGAGGACCTGGGTTCAAATCCAGCCTCAGACACATAATACTTCCTAGCTGTGTGACTCTGGGCAAGTCACTTAACCCCAATTAACTCACTTAAAAAAAAAAAAAGACATGCTGTGGGGCAGCTTTAATTTTAGGGACAAAGTGTCAGCTCCCGGGCTTTCCCTGCATTTTGGCTTGCTAATTTCTGGCAGATTCTCTAATCTACTTCTGGTTCTCCCACCTGTCTTAGCCCTTCAGATCTTGGTGCCCTGGAAAAGGGTGGGAACTCCAAGAATGAAAACAGCATGACTTTTGGATTACATCTGTTCTCCTAACTCAAACTTTGCTTCCCTAACCACAGGCAAGGATTAAATCTTCCACTCCAATTTGGAGATTTTCCTAATTACTAGCACAAGTTGCTTTGCCCAAGACAGAAAATGACAGATTGCTTGTATGACGTATTGCCAGACCACCAAGTTAAGGGGCTTCAGAGATTCTGGCAATAGAACAACTATTGCTCTCAAGCCTCTAAAAACCTAGTCAAGTTAGTTACAAAACTCCCCTCAGGTCCTGAGGCTACAAATAACTGATTTAGGCAGTACTTAGAGGCAAAAGCCGAAGCCTCAGATGGCATTCAGTGTCACTAAGACTTTCACTGACCAAATGGAGAACCTCTCAAAGGTTTGAGCCCAATATAACTTGTTTATGGACCTAAACTCCTGGGATTCTCTGCTGACCAGACTAAAATGGCTTTGTGGGGTCATGCCTAGTGGAGCCCCTCTCTACCTCATGGAATGTTGTGGATGATATGAAAGGGTTTCTCCAGGAGTTCAAGATTTTTTACATCCTTCCTTAGAAGTGAACGTAATAACTTTCCCAAATCTCTTCCAAAAGTTTGGGGCCTTACCTTAGAGATTTTCACAAAAAAAGAGTCAGACCTCTTATGTGACAAAGCAATAGACATCTTACACAACATGTTCTCATCCATACAGGAAGTCCAAAGGTTGAAATTATACCTCATATAGTTGAGAAGATGAGGGTAAAGGTAACAAAGTAAATATACAAGCAGGGAGGTCATCAGAATCTCCATTGCAGTGGTGTTCAGGACAAAGCAGAGGAGAAAAGGGGTCAGTGATGGTCTATTAGAGGGGCAGACTTTGGACCTGCCATAGCTCTTCCAGCTCTCGGTCATTTCTCCTAATTGATACATGGGATGGCCCTGGCTGTTGTGCTCTCTACATTGGGGCAACTTGCTAAGTAAGGCAAGGAAGGAGTCATCAGTTTTATAGGGAATTAGGGGGATGGTTCTCTGTCAGGCACAGTTGATTAGCTTCCAATCTTTGACATCACAGGCATAGAGATGTGGGATGTTGGCAGTGAACAACTTGAGAAGAACAAACAGCTATTAAAGTTTACCCCAAAAAGCAGTAATATTAGGGGATGTATTCAGAGGTCATGGCCAAAAATGATCCTTATGAGTCTCAGCCCTTCCAGAAAACTAAAGCCTCCCCCCACTACCCTGGCTTTTTTTTTTTTTACCAACATACTAATACATGCACTTATTTCAGCAAGGAAAAGGGAGTATTACGGAGTATTTCAGGTCCTTTCACATCTTAAATTAGAATTTGGCATAGAATATCCTTACTTTGATGGTGGATAAATTTAATTCGATTACTCATCCACCTGCATATATATATATATATAATATATATATATACACACACACACATATATATGTATATATACACACATATATATGTATATATACACACATATATATGTATATATACACACATATATATGTATATATACACACATATATGTATATATACACACACACACACACACATATATATACTCTCACTTTAAGTCACAGAGCACTCTTTGGCAGAGTTTCCAAGATTTTCCCAATGCAAGTGCTGGGAGCCTGGTGCATGACAGGAGAAAACCAGTGCATATGGTGGGTACTGTGTCCACCCTTCCTTTCAATCATAGAATCCAGAAGCAAAAAGACATGCATAGAAAGCTCTGCCAATCTCTACAGTTAAGCCAGCCCTCTCTACAGACTGACCTCTGATGAAATAGTCCAGCTCTTCCTGACTCTAACCACCAAGGGGCGATCAAGAGCTAGGTCAGCTGCTGGTGGTGAGATTGAGGAATGGGGCCAACTGACCAAGCTTAGTTGAAGCCCTCCAGCTCAGCTGCCATGCTTGTAGGCTCCTCTTTCTCCTGCTAGAACAAGGCTTGGCTTTGAGAGTAGCAATAGAAGAGTCAACTGCCCAAAGAAACCTCCTAGACAGGACACTGCCTTTTCCTCTAAGTTGGGCTTTTTTCTAGAGGTGACCTGGGATTTTCTAGAAATTTATGTTCCTCTTTTTTTCTTTCTAGTCATGTACATCTCTCCATAACTCTATTTGGGGTTTTCTTGGCAAAGATGCTGGAGAGATTTGCCATTTTCTTCTACAGCTCGCTTTACTGATGAGGAAACTGAAGCAAACAGGGTTAAGTGACTTGCCCAGAGTCACATAGCTGATAAGTGTCTGAGGTCAGATTTGAACTCAGGAAGATGAGTCTTCCTGACTCCAGGCCCAACACTCTATATAATGTCCATTATTCCATAATAAACAACCTTTATCATGTTATACCTCATCTTCTCTTGCTCCTTCCATCTTCTGGCACATACTAAGACCTAGCTCTTTCCAGGTGACAGTGACTGCTGGGCCATCCCTTCAGGTACCTTCTGTCATACTTCTAATTCACTGGTCCTGTTGGGGGAGTCAGAAATCTCCTTTTTTCCTTTTGTTACTACAAGAATCCTCTCTCTACTGCCTTCACTCAACAGCCTTTCCTCCTTTGAGGTCTACCATAAATTTAGCACCCAATCCAGATCCTAATAGCCCTTATATACTGATCACTAAGACACTGTCACCTCTTTTTCAATGAGTTTGCTGCGTCGCTCACAGTATCCCTCTATACTTCAATTCTTGCCATCCCATTGAGGGACTTTGACATATATGTTGATGTTCCCTAGGGTCCTGGTTCCTCAATCTACTCAAGTCCCACGATTTAGTTCTCTATTTCACCTCAGCTACACACAGAGATGGTCACAGACTTGACCTTCCCATCACCCAGAAGTGTTCCACTTCTATGATCAAGACCTCTGAGATTCTTTCATCCATTCTTCAACATTCATCATCCCATCTTTCCCTATGCCTATTCTCCCTAACAATATTATTCAACCCCTCAGTACTTTGCCAGGCTATCACCCCTGCTATGGTAAAACTCTCCTTCCCAATTTTGACCTATTGGTAAACTAGTTCAATTTTCCATCATCCCTTACTCTCAAGTACCTTGTTTCCTTGTTCTGTCACCAGTCATGCCTTGCCAAACACCAGCCCTGGAGCTTGACGGAGATCACTTGTTGAATAGAAACTGAAAATCTTTTTTAAAATGACCTAATTTACCCAGTGAAAATGAGCATGATCTTTCAGGGGAGGAGATGGATATTCAATGAAATAGGGGACTTCCATCCTTTCCTGATAAAAAGACCAGAGCTCAACAGAAAATTTGATCTCCAAATACAAGACTCAAGAGAGACATAAAAAGGTAAACGGGACAGAAAGTAACAACATGTTATTAATAAGGACAAACTCTTTACATCCCCACAAGGGAAGATGACACTTCTAACTCTTGAGAACTGTATTGTTATTACACCATGTTAAAGGGGTATACATAAAGGGGGTGGGTATAAATTGACTTTGATGTAATGATAAAAAAAATCTTATCAAGTTGGTTACATGGATCCAAGTAAGTGAATTAATCTGATCTAACTAAGAAAATGTACTGAAAGAAAAGGAAAGGAGGAGTCAGACAAGGGTAAATTACATCACAGGAAAAGGCACAAAAACCTATTACAGCAGAGGGAAAGAAAGGAGAGAAATGAGCATTGTTTGAACCTTACTCTCATCAGATTTGGCTTAAGAAGGGAATAACATAATCAGTTAGGTATAGAAATCTAGCATGCCCTATAGGCAGTAGGAGGGAAAAGGGGAAAGAAAAGGAAGGGGGCTAATAGAAGGGAGGTGGTGGTCAAAAGCAAAACATTAGTGAAGAGGCAAAAGGAGAAAGGAGAAAGAAAAGCATAAATGGGGGTGGGGGGAAGGATGAAGAGAAAGACACAGATAGTGTGAATGTGATATATGAATGTAATGGAATACTATTGTGCTACAAGAAATGATGAACAGGCAGACCAGATAAACCTGGAAAGACTTGTACGGTTTGATGCTGAAAGAAGTGAGCAGAACCAGGAGTACACAGGAGTACACAGAAGTACCAGGAGTACGCAGGAGTACACATGAGTACACAGTAACAGCCACATTAAGGGATGACTGACTTTGATAGACTTAACCCCTGTCAGCAATATAAGGATCTAAGACATCTCCAAATGCCTCGTGATGGAAAATGCTGTCCACATCCAAAGAAAGAACTATGGAGTTTGAATGCAGATCGAAGCACACTATTTGCTGTCATTTTTCTTCTGTTGTGTTTTGTTTCCTCTTTCTGGTGGTTCCTTCTATTAATTCTGATTCTTACTTACAACATCATGAATGTGAAAATATGTTTAATAGAAATGTATATGTATAGCCTATATTAGATTGCGTGCCATCTTGGGGAGGGAGGTAGGAAGGGAGGGGGAGGAAAATTTAAAACTCAAAAGCTTATGGAAGTGATTGTTGATAAATCAAAATAAATTAATAAAAAAAGAGAAAAAAATAAAATAAAATGACCTAATTTCCATTAAAGACATCTTTATATTAAAGGAATCAGAGAATGAAGGGGCCCAAGAAGAGAAAGATAAAAAGGAAGAATTTGTTAGCAAGCTAAGGGAACTTTGAGTTATATGTTGCAGCAACTCCTGATAAACTCAATAAGACTAGAAAAAAGGCTCATGAATGGGAAAGTTCAGTTGATGTGGTAGAAACTCTAGATGATGAAGAAGAGAATCCTAAAGTCCCTGAAGATGAAAATAAAGGAGAAGGAAAGGAAACTAAGACACTAGAGGAAGTGTACATATTAATTCAATCGAAAGTCTCTTGCTTAAGTAACTATACCCTGTAATGAGGTATAAAGTAACAGAGTTAAATCTTTATGGGCAAGAAATGGAAAAACCAGCCCAGCACCACACAAAAGTTCTAACAGAATTAGCTACTGAAATGTGTAATGAAGTGACCTCCTTACCTAAGAAGTTTTCTTATTTTTTAACCACCATTGGAGCAACCCAGTGATCAATAGTGTTTTGTTAGAGAGTGCCAATAGCATTACATACATCCAGGGTGCTTTCCAGCTGTTGCTTCCTGCTCTGCAGATTTCACATATCCAAACCAGTTGTTTGAAAGAACAGCAGTGGCAGCTGCCAGGATCCATCATCATGTAAAAGGAAACCATGGCCATATTCTTGAAGTGTTTGTGGATAAGGGGATGTCTTAAAAGAAAACTGGCTCCAGAAGTCCTGTTGGAGGACCCTACAGCAGTTTTGCAGATAGCACTGAAAATAAATGCTTAAAGACATTCCTTTTAATATATATGGTTGGTAAAGCAGCTTTAAAAAAAACCAAAACAACAGTAATATTTTCTTCATATTAATTTAAATTGAAACAGCAAGTATATTCAAAATGGTGGCTTGAATATATTTCCATTAATAAAAATATTTCCTACATAAAAATAATTCCTGTCCTTTAATAGGTAAATCATACTGCCTCAGGAAATCCCAGGATCCTGATTTCCTTAAATCCTGAACCCAGATAATTTCAAATTTCCCACTCTTCAAGCATTAATTTTTAAAATTTTAACATAATTTTTATAATAAAGGTTTTGACTAGGGGCAAGGAAAACACATATCTTATAAAATTTTAATCTTATATAGTAAGGTAATATGGCATAATGGAAAAGTACCCACTATACTGAAATAAAGGGGACCTTGGGTGAGTCACAATTTCTCTGAGTCTCATGTTTCTCATTTGTCAGATAAAGTGATTAGACTAAATTAGAGGTTCTTAACCTTTTTTGTGTCATGGACTGGCTAGTAGTCTGGTGAAGCTTATGGAACCATTCTCAGAATTTCTGTTTTCAAATGCATAAAATAAAATACACTGGAAACCAATTATACTGAAACACAGTTACTAAAAAAAAAATTTTTTTTTAATTCACAGACCCTGGTCTAAGACTCCTGAGATCATATGAACTCTTAAGTTTTCATCCAGCTCTAAAATTCTATGATAATATACACTGTGTCTAATGATGTACTCAAGAGATGTAATCCATAATAATGCAAAGAGCTTTCGATTTGAGTTTTACTATAATTTCTATCTGAACCTGAAAAATATCAGCAGTATTCCTACAAAAAGTTTCAGAGTAAGGAAAACAGAGAATTTCTTTAATACTTGGTTTCTTGTTCATTTATATATATATGTGTGTATGTGTGTGTATGTATGTAGGTATGTATATTATTACATACATATATTACATATATTTTTGACATATAACATCAATCTGGTGCTGTTAAATGATTTTTTTAACGAAAGACGAGATTTTTAGCTATTCAGTTACTTAGTTAAATAAATTGGAATTGATTTGATAAATACATGACAACATAGCTTTAGCTTTACCAGACTCTAAGTTCCTTGAGGGTTAGGGACTATGTCTTATTTTGCTTTTTATCCCCAGCACTTAACACAATACCTCAAAAAAAATTGGTGCATAATAAACATGAATTGAATTAACATCAACATTTTTGTTATCATTCCAATGATTTATTAACAGTCTGAAAGAAATAAACCCAACAAATCAGAGGCAATGACATGTCCCAGAAGCTCAAAAGGCAAGGGAAATAGATTTGTATCTTGTCCTTTTCTTTATTATTTTCTTAATCAAATGCATCTTAGCAAAAGTGTTATAAAAAAAAGAAATGCTCAAAGCATGTCAGCCAGCAGGAAGGGCCAAAGAGAGTAACAAGTACTGTCTATACCTCAGTATCCGCAAAAAGTTCTCACATCAGCCGCTGTTATCCCAAGGCCTAGGCCCAGAATTTTGGGCCTTCCCAACTTCCAGCATTTCCTTTCTGCCCTTTGAAGCCTCTAAAGTTCCTCCTATGGCCCTTCCTCCTAACCTTTCCTCTTGTCCCAGTAACTACCATTCTTGGGATTAAGTTTAGAAGGTCCCACTCTCCTCTTCCCATCTATGAGTAAGGAAGTCAAGGGAACATGAGGAGGGCAGGGATGATCCCTTGCATTTGGGAATTTTAGCTTTACCCTGCTAGGGGATATAGCACAAAACTGTATCCAGTGCAGGGTTAGGGCACATTGCCTATGGAGCATCCTACTCACATGATTCCCCCTGCCCCCAGACCCTTAATCTGGACCTCCCTCCTCCCCCATGGTGCCCAGTTAGCATTTGCACATTTGGCTCTTCAAATCCATTACATTTATAAAAACTCAGCAGTACCTGGGTCCTTTCAGCTTCTTGGCTTGGGCTAGTCTGACCAGGGAAAAAGTAGCAAGTCACCCACAGATCTCAGAAATTAATAATCCAGAACTGCCTATCTTCCAAGCACATAATACTCTTTTCTTTCTCACCTCTACCCCCTGCAGGAGCCTTTCCTATTCCCATCAGCTGCTTGTGCCTTCTCCCCATGTTACTTTGTATCTACCTTGTATGTATCTTATAGATACACCTATATGTTTGCATGTCTCCCTATAGTAGGAGATATTTAACAGAGCCTCCACCATTGGAGTTGAGTTAGTGCTTTTCCTTAAAAGGCATTTACATTGTCCTGAGACTACTGATTCTGGGGTCTTGGGCTCAGGAATCTCCTAGTCACTTGAAAACAAAAAAGCCTGAAGTGAAGCCTGACTGAGAAGCTCCAGCTGGGCCCTGAAGCTTTGGACCAAAGTCCCAGCAGCATGACCAACACCAGAAAGCTGTGCTCGATTCTCAACCCAGGGATCATGCTTACCATCCTTCACCTGCTACAGCTAACTACTCTAAGCGGGTCACTTCCTTCCAGACTCAAATCTAAACTACCAGGGAGCTGGTCTGAGGCAGGCCTTTCCTACAACATTCCCGCACTGGAATTAATTACCTCCTGGCCTCAAAGCCTATTTTTGCTTTTTCTTTATATCCCCAGTGTTTACTTAGCACAGCTCTTGGCACATAACGATATATTTTTTGTGTGTGGAATAACTAAAAGCCATGGAGTTTATGAATGCCTTGTGGCCTTTTACACTAGGCATTTCCCAACATAATTTCCACCACTGAACCCTCTACTGTAACAACAACAGCAACAACAACAATAATAAACCAATAAGTAAAACCACCAAGAAAAAGGCCCCATCTTACAGTGTACACAACATTCTGCACCAGTGTATTTGAGATAATATACTTAGGATGAAGCAGACATCAAATACACACACACACACACGCACACACACACACACGCGCGCGCGCGCGCGCACACACACACACACACACACTTATTTAATGAAGATGCAAATAAGGCTTTTTACATGTTTCCATAGATACTTTGGAAAGTAATTTACCATAACTTTTTCATTGGTACATCAAACTCAGTAACATTTTAAAAATTAGAATATGTTACGATATGTAATTTATTAAATGGAGTAAGATATTGGCCTGAGTACCGTACAAAGTTTGTAAAATTCTGATTACTTTAGAATTTTTTTCCCCAATGTCCTTAGGAAGACACACTACAATAGCAAAATGCTATTACAGAAATGCTAATTGAATTGCAAAGGTTTGGTGGAGATTTATCAGGGCATATAATACCCCCAATATTTCATAAGCAAAAACATTTGTTATTGCTGTAATCCATCATGCTTGAGAATTAAAGAAAGGATTGGGGTTATATGTATACATGTAAGAATATAATGTATGAAATTTATGGTTGAAACTTCTATGTGCTAATCATTCAGCTAAAACAAATAACAAAAACCATTTTTCTGTCATTATCTGGGAATTCACATTTGAAAATCAAAGCATTTGAACTAAGGTCAAGCTATCTTCCCAAAGTAGGTCAGGCAATTACTTAACAAATCTACAGGTCAGACATTGGCTCTGCATGTAACATTTTGATTGTTTCTTCTGGCTTTTTATAGCCATGCCTCTTGGAATCTCTAGACTTTGAAAGTTTCTAACATTTTCAGAAAATAACAGCACAGTCAGTATGGTTTGAAACCAGTACTGTGACTGTGTCCTGGTTTTGTATTGTATCTAAATCATATGATCACAGCTTTGAGCTGGAAGTAACCTTGGGGAGTCATCTTTTACACGTTCCTCATTTTACAGACAAGGAAATTGAGGCCCAGAGAAATGAAATGATGTGTCCAAGGTTACACAGTAGCAGAGCCAGGATTCAAGCCTAGTCCACTGATTCCAGATATACCATGCTTTCCACTGTGTCATGAGAAACCTTTATTGGGAATCTGGAAAGTAGCTGCTGGGCATTTAAAGTCCAGATCGCATTACTTATGTAAGACATATGTATGGCTACCTTCTAAATATAAAGATAACTTGGCTCATGTGTGGCTTGGAGAGCTGTCCAGTCTGGGATCTGGTTCACCCCTCTCTGAGGAAGATTAGAATTTCCTACTATGGGAAACAGGAGGAGGGCCAGTGGCTGGATGCTCACCCCTTCTCTCACCTATCTCCAAAGGGACATTGGGATAGAATTGTTAACTATCCATCATACCCTTGGAGAGGAAAGATATTAGCAGTTGAGGGAAGATTATGAAAGGTGGTAGAAGGTGGTGCTTGAACTACAACTTGAGGCAAAATTGAGGAAGAATGTTCCAGGCATGTGGGAAAGCCCATGCAAAGGCTCAGAAATGGGAGCCAGAGTGAGTAAAAGAAGGCCAACTTGCCTGGATTATAGAATATGGGCAGGAAAGCCAATACATGAAACTGGAAAGATAGGATGAGCCAAGTTGTGCAGGGCTTTAAAAGCCAAACATAGGCTTACCGGCACACTACTGGCTTAAAATAAGGTGGTAACAATGTGATAAGGGGCTGGCTGTAAGAGATGCGGAAAAGGAGCTGTGGCAAGATTTGTCAACTGATTGAATATGGGGATGAGGGAGAATGAGGAGTCGAGGGTAATGTCAAGGTTTTGAACCTGAGAGACTGGAAAGATGGTGATATCTGACAAAAATAGGGAAGTTTCGGAAAAGGGAGCATTTTCAGGGAAAGATTAGTTCAGTTCTATACATGTTGAGTTTGCAGCTTTGGAATAATCCTCAATTCTTCTCTCTCCCACATCTCCCATATGAAGTGTCAATGATATCTCTCCACCTGTTCCCTTCTCTCTTCTCACATGGCCACCACCCTAGTTCAAGCCCTCAATACCTCTTGCCTGGATTATTGCATAATAGCCTCCTAATTGGGCTCTTTCTTCCAGTTTCTCCCTCTCCAATTCTTTTTCCAAAATCATTTAGAGTAAGCAATGGATAGCCCCTATGCTTGATTTCTAATTTTGAAATGTGAAAAGAAATTGAGGATGGGGACAGCTAGGAGGCGCAGTGGATAGAGCACTGGCCCTGGAGTCAGGAGGACCTGAGTTCAAAACCGGTCTCAGACCACACTTGATACTTACTAGCTGTGAGACCCTGGGCAAGTCACTTAACCCCAATTGCCTCATATAAAAAGTAAAAAAAAAAAAAAAAAAAAGAAAGAAATTGAAGACAGCGCTCAAATTGGGTGGACTCCTTTGGAAATTTTCATAGGACATTGCCTAGAGTTGCATATGATGAGTTAGCATTGCCAAGAGACCATCCTCCTCAAATCCTAGCTGAAATCTAACTTTGAAGTCACTTTCCCTAGTTCTCCCAATTATGGTTGATCATGCAAGTTAGAAAAATCCTTGGGATGCAAAAGTTATGCAAATGTATATGTATCACACAAACAATTTCCCCATCATTATGGTACCTGCGGAGGATAAAGAGAAGTACCAGGTGACCAATATTGTTCTCAGGAGTTTACTATCTTGTTGGGAATACAAAAGTAACACATAAAATGATCAGTAAACAACATGATGCCACATATATTTAAGTAATAATTTGTGATGCACTTAGAGTGCTGTAGGAATTCTATAAAGGGCTTATGCCATTTTTTGCATTAAAAGGCCTGGTATGAGTATAAATATATGCTTCAAGGTGATCCTCCAGTAGTGATGAGGAGTTGCTCTGAGTGGTGTACAACCTCATCTGTCCCTCTTCAGAGAGTCATAAAATCTCACTGGTGGAAGGGATCTTAGAGATCATCCATTCGAACCAATTCCTTCTGTAGCATAACTAACTACATGGTGTGAATACTAGCCTGGAATGTTTTCTCTTCTCATCTCTGCCTCTTGGAACCCTTAGCTCTTTTCAGAGCTCAGGTAAAGAGCCACATCCTACAAAATGCATGTCCTGATTCCCCTCAAGGTTAATGCCTTTCCTCAATAACCTTGAATATGTAACAATATGTAACAATCCTGGCCCCAAAGTGGATTTAGTTGCCCCAAAAGAGAGGCTTCTATTAGGATCACAGATTTAGAGGCTGTGCCAGGAGCACCGTCCTAACCCCTCCCCTCAAGCAGCTTAGGCTGGTTTTTCCTTAAAAGGTATTGAGGCGTTCGTTGAGACTTGTGAGCTCAGAGTGCTTGGACTGTTGAAGCAATTTGCAGGGTATCATCTCAATTAGAGAGCAGTCACAAGGAGCTCATGGGACACTCGGAGGGTTAACTGGTGGCTCATGACAGGTAACACAGACAAGGAAGCTCAGCTCAGCTGAATCAAATCAATGTCTCCCCAGTACCTAGCCTAGTTGAGCATCCAGATGGCTCTGGAAGATGAAGTAAGGCTGGTGACGTTGCACAGCCCTCCCTCACTTAAATCCAATTCACCTGCATGTTGTGGTATCATCTCTCTGATGTCACGGTCCTCTTCGAGAATGAAGGACAAACAACAAAAACAATCCTGCCTAAATATTCTTCTCTTCTATAGAAGTACTTATAAGTAAGTATGGAAGTTTACTATAGTAAACCTCTTTTGGTTCATTGTTGAGTGACTTACTGGTGCCTCATTTGATTTTAATATTGAACCTAAACCACAAAGGGACTAGTGCAGTAGCATGCTAGAGCCATCTTGTACTGAATTTCGAGAGCTGATTGTTAAATTGTGAGTTAAATTGATGTGTTAAATTGTAAATACCAGGGGCAGCTAGGTGGCTCAGTGGATAGAGCCCCGGCCTTGGAGTCAGAAAGACCTGAGTTCAAATCCTGCTTCAGACACATAACACTTCCTAGCTGTGTGATCGTGGGCAAGTCACTTAACCCCAATTGCCTCACCCAAGAAAACAAACACAAAAAACCCCAATAAATTGTAAATACCTTGGGAACCAGCGAACACTACCAATTAGGGCTTCTTTTAATGTTTTGTTGATTGTATAGACTTAAGAAAGAGATGGAGAAAATGTTAGTAATGTAGATTAAACTTAAAAGTTTGTTGTACGTACATTTTCTTTCTGGAGAATTGATGATTAAATATTTACTAGCACACCCTTGGAAAGGCTAGCCCATAAGCTATCAAGTTGATCCCCCTCATTTTACAAATTAAGAAACTGAGGCCCACAGAAGTTAAGTGACTTTCCTGGGGGTATCCAGGTAGTGACTGAGGTAGGATTGGAACCCAATTCCTAACTTCAAGTTTAGTGCCTTATTCATGGCTCTATGCTGTCTCTTCATTTGAGATCTTTAAATTAAGGCACTTGAGCTGAATGTTTGGTGGAAGTCAGATTCTCAAGGGCAGAAGTGAAGAGGGAAAGCATCCTAAGCAAATGTTCCTACCACATTTGTCAAGTGTGTTGCAGAAGGAATTTCTGTTCAGGGATTGAAGTCTAATTGCAAGGGACTGAGAAGTGAGTAGGAGGTATGGAAGTGGAGGCAGTAAGTACAGGCAGATTTCTCAGGGCTTTTGATGGCAAGGGGGAGGACAGTTATAGGATGATCACTTGAGGGGATGGTGGGCTCAAGCTAAAGTTTGTTTTGTTTTGTTTTGTTTTTAACGAAGGAGATATGGGCAGGTTTTAGAAGATTTGTGTAGGAATCAAAGAAAAGACCCAGTGGAGAAGAAGAGATTGAAAAAGTAAGGGAAGAGGGATGATCAAAGAGGAAAGCTGCAAGAGATGGAGATGGAATCAAAGGGCCAGAGGGCAGAGGGATCATCCTTGGTATAGAGGAAGGATGAAAATGAGGAGTGGTACTGAGGGGATCTGAGGCACAGAAATGGGGAGGAGAGGGAGCTCATGGTGGATCACCTCAAGTTTTCCTTTTGAGTATGAGGTATGGCCCTCTGCTGAGAGAAAGTGGATGGTATGAGTGGCTTGAAAAGAGAAAGTTTGGAATAAACAGTGTACAGAGTCAAGGAAGAACAAAAGCATTTCCTTGTAGCAGTGAGGGCTGAGCTAAGATTAATTTGGAGCATTCAGTATGGCTGTGTGACTTCCTACAGGAGTGTTCAATAGCACAAAAGTAAGAATGGAAAAGGTGAATGGTGGAAGCAATCTAACACTGGAATTTGGAAAGGGCTGATGTGGTGCAGCTGGATGGTAGAGTGGATGGTAGAGTGGATAGAGCACTTGGCCTGGAGTCAGGAAGACTCACCTTCATGCGTCCAAATCTGGCCTCAGACACTTCCTAGCAGTGTAACCCTGGGCAAGTCACCTCAACCCGTTTGCCTCAGTTCCCTTATTGGTCAAATGAACTGGAGAAGGAAATGGCAAACCACTACAGTATCTTTACCAAGAAATCCTAAAAGAGGTCACGTGACTGGAAATAACTAAAAAGTTGAGAGGGGATAAGATAGGGACAAGAGATTCAAAGGTAGAAGACGTTGTAAGGTTGAATTGGTTCAACTGTATCAGGATTTCAGGAAGGGAAGTCAAGAACAATTCTAATTCCTCATTCTACATGACAATATTTCAAATGCTTGGAGAATCTAATTTAGAGTCAGAGGGCCCAGATTTAAATCCTGTCTTTACAACTTTGGGCAAATTATTTTGGGCCTCCATTTTCTCACCTACGATATGAGGGGTCTGGATTAGATGATCCCTCTCTAAAATCCCTTCTAATTTCTGTGATTCTTCCTGAACACAGTCATGGTATTGTCCTTAAGATTCTCCTCTCCAGGGTAAACATCCAGTCAATCAGTCAATCAATCGACATTTATCAATTGCCTACTATGTGCCAGGCATTGTGCTAAACACTGGGGATACAAAAAGAGGCAAAAAACAGTCCCTGCCCTCAAGGCCCCTTATTATCCTGGTCATCCTTTTCTGGACACATTCAGTCCCTTCCTTTTTGGATAATATGCCTCTTTTAATGTATAATGAGCAACACCTAAATAGCCTGGAAAAACAGGCTGGAGCCAGATTGTGAAGGGCTTTAAAAGCCAAACAAAGGAGTTGGTATTTTATCTTACAGACAAAAGGGAGGCCACTGAAGTTTCTTGAGGACAGTCATGTGGTCGGTGCTTTAATGAAGCCATGCAAACTCTTAGTGACTGTTTCCCTTTCTAAATGCTCTAAGCTGAGGTAGGTGTCCCTAAATGGCCAGTCTTGAAGCTAATCTCCAAGCATGTCGCTACTGGCATGTGTCCTTTGCCACAATTCATAAAGAGATCCAGTCAACTTGTCCTTTCAATACACAAACGCACGTCCCTTAGTCTGTGATCATAAGACTTGAGGAAATCAAGAAAAACATCTTGGACCCTTGTTTTATGTTGATCTGATTCCAGGACAGACCACTTTGTGATAGGGGAGCATAAAACAAAGAGCAGTACTTATTATAGTCTGAAACAACAGCTGGGAGATTATTCCAATCCCTAACATAACCAGAATATTTATAAGCTGTTATCCCGCTAATAGGAAAGAACACATTATCTCTGAAAAAGACCAACTTTAGACATAGTTGGAGTGTATATTTTTGTCATTTTGATCTTTATCCTGTTTTGTGGGCTCTCAGATTGGGATATAATTGGAAATAATTCCTTTGGAAGTCAAATGATACATCAGAAAAGACACTGGATTTGTGGTCAGAGGACCTGAATTTGAATCCAGGCTTTGTCAGCAATTGAACAATCTTTTCTTTAAGGGTGAGTGTCAAAAATACGAGTTAGAAAAGGCATTCTTACATCAATTGGGGAACAGCTGAATAGTGGTATATGATTGTAATGGGTTATTATTGTGCTGTAAGAAATAACAAGTAGGCTATCTCAGAAAAACCTGGAAAGACTTACATGAACTAATACAAAGTGAAGTGAGCAGAACCACGAGAACACTGTACACAGTAACAGCAATATTGTTCAACAAAGAATTGTGAATTACTTAGCTATTTTCAGCAATACAATGATTTAAGACAATCCCAAAGGACTCATGATGAAAAATGCTATCCACCTCTAGAGAAAGAATCCACCTCTAGAGAAAAAACTGATGTTATCTCAATAGACTGAAGCATATTTTTTTCCTTTCTCTCCCTTTCTGTCTTCTTGCACAAAATGACTAAGATGGAAACATTTTCATGATTGCATATGTATAATCTATATCAGATTGCTTATTATCTCAGGGAGGAAGAAAGGGATAAAATTTGGAATTCAAAACGTAAAAAAAAACCAATGAATGTTAAATTTTTAAAGATATAATTTTTATTATATTTTTATATAAATATTATATATTTATTATATTATTGGGGGAAAATGAGACATTAAAAAAAGGGGGGAAAGCACATTTCTGGCAGAAGAAACAACATGAAAGGGCAGAGGCAGGAAAATACAAGATATTTTTGGTGGTAAATCCAGTTTGGCTGGAATATAGGGGAGAAGAAAGGGGGTTTAAGATTAGATTGTGAAGGAGCTGGGTTTGGACTTAATTTGATAGTAATGCATAGCTAGAGAGGCAGTGTGGAACAATGGGGTAGATGGAGTCATGAAGACTCCAGGTCAAATTATGCCTCTGACATATTCAAGCTGTATGACCATGACCAAGTGCCCTAGGCAACTCTTTATAAATTACAGAAGTATTCCAAATCTCCTTCGTTTCCTTACATGGAGCCCTACACCTCGATGAAATTAAAGATTTACACTAAAATGCATTTTAAAAATGCAGACATCAAAGGGTTTGAAGAGAGGGGGGAACATGAGCAGAGCTGTGCTGAAAGAAGATTAATTTGGCAGTGGTATGTAGAATGAAAGGAAGTAGGGAGCTAGTAGATTAAGGGACAAAAGGAGATAATATTTGCAATGCACTATATAAATGCTAAATATTATTATTAAATCCTAAGTGATTAGAGATTGTGAGGGATTGAACTGGGTGGTACTTGTGGGTTAGAATGGAGGAGTTAGATATGAAACATTTTAAAAGCCTTATAACTACAGCAATCTTTTTTTTTTCTTTTTCTTAAATAATGGGTTGAGCCAGATGTCAAGAAAAGAAAGTTCTTGTATAGTTGATGCAAAATGTAGATAGCTGGCCTGGGGATCAGGAACATTTGTCTACAAGGCTTGCCTCTGATGGCTGTGTGATCTTAGGTAAGTCACTTATCTGATATCTCTGGCAAATTTTTAAGTCTGTTAGATTGAAGAACATTAAGCATGGATACAAAGAATTTTCTCAGCAGCAGGGCTTAGTAAAATATCTGGAATATAGTCGGTGCTTAAGAAATACTTGTTGACTTGAAAGACAATATCATCATAGGTTCTCATCAAAAATAAAAAGACAAAAGTGGGAAATGATAGGTCCAGTGCAAAAAAACAAAGATGATTGGTCTCCTTGATGTTCTTGCACAAGACACTCCATCTCCCAACTCTGGGCTTTTGTCCTGGCTGTCCCCCATGCGTGGGACTCCCTCCGTCTTATCTCCGCCTCCTGGATTTCAAGTCTCATCTAAAATCCCACCTTCTACAAGGTAATCTAGCGACTTCCCTCTAAAACTACCCAGATTTGAGCTGGTCCAAAGCAGCTGTTTTCATATTGTTTCTTCCACTGGACTGTGAGCTCCTTGAGACTCCCTCCCAGACTTTTCTGCACCCCTAGGGCTAAGAGCCCTGCCTGACACACAATAGGAGCTTAATGTCTCTTCCATTAGATTGTGAGCTCCGCCTAAGCAGGGACTTTTTTTCCTTTGGATTTTTTCTGTCTTCCCAGCGCTTTGGTAAATAGTAGGAGCTTAGTGTCTCTTCCTTCAGATTGTGATCTCCTTGAGAGTTGGACTTTCCCAGCCTTCTCTGTATCCCCAGCGCTAAGAGCCCTGCCTGACACACAGTAGGGGCTTAATGTCTCTTCCATTAGATTGTGACCTCCTCGTGAGCACGGACTTTTTTCCTTTGCCTTTCCTCTGTGTTCCCAGCGTTTGGCACATAGTAGGCGATTTTTGCACGTGGTCTTCCCACGTTAGACTGAGCTCCTTGAGGGCGGGCCCCGTTTGTCCTTTGTCTTTCTCGGGATCCCCCGGCGCTGGCACACTGTAAGCGCCAGACCAGCCCCTCGCCTGCCGCCCCTCCCCCACCATCTCCAGGGGGGAGGCTCACAAACACGTGCTAACGTGCGCCCGCCTGCTCCTGAGCAGCCCTTCCGGGGCGGGGCAGATCCCTGGGCAGGTAGCCGAGGGCGGCCCGGGTTCGCCGAGGAGGGGAGGGGCAAGGGGCGGCCCCGCGGGGCGGGGCTGAGCTGGGCGGGGCCTACGGGCACTCCGGCTCAACCTCGGGCTCCTCCTCCTTCCCCGCCCCCTCCCCTCGGCTCGCCCGAGGCTCCGGCTCGGGCTCCGCCCCGCCTCTCGCCGGCTCGAGCTCTTCCTCCTTTCCCGCCCCTCCCACCCTCTCGGCTCGCCTGAGGTGGTGGCTCGAGCCCCCCCCCCCCCCGCGCCGCCCCCCCCCCCCCCCCCCCGCCCGCCTCCGGCTCGCCTGAGGCTCCTGCCCCGCCCCCCGCCGGCCCCTCCCCCTCCGTCCTCGGGCTCGGCTAAGGCTCGGCTCCGCGGCGGCCGCGGCGGCAGCGCGGAGCTCGTGTGGCCCGAGCGGCGGCAGCATGGCGGCCGTGGAGAGCCGGGTGTGCGAGACGGCGGGCTGCAGCAGCGAGGCCAAGCTGCAGTGCCCCACCTGCATCAAGCTGGGCATCCAGGGCTCCTACTTCTGTTCTCAGGTCAGCGCCGCGCGCCGGCCCCCAGAGGGCTGGCGGCCCAGGACCCTGGTCCGAGGAGGCGAGGGGAGGCGCGGCCCGGGGCCGGAGGGGCGTGGGGGAGGGAACGCGCGTGGCCCGGACGAGGGGCGTGCGCGCGCAGCAGCCGCAGACCATGTGCGGCGGGGGCCCCCTCTCCGCCTCCACCCCCGCGGCTGGGGCTCGCGGAGCCGGGACCCTCAGGCGGCCCCCGCCCCCGCCCCGGGTCACGTGGCCGCCGGCTCCGGGAGGGCCCTCCCGGGGAGGGAAAGAAGGGTCAGTCCGCGGCCACGGGGCTCCCCCGACCGCTTGGGCTGGACGGGCGGCGGCGGGGCGCTCGGTCCCCGCTCCGGCCAAAGTTAGCGGCGGGCGGGGGCCCGGCCGCTGGGAAGTTCAGGAAGTGGGGATGGGCATTCCGGCCCGAGCTCAGCCCCGGGGGACTGGCGAGGACGGCGACCCCCCCCCCCCCACGCACACATTTTGCCGACGGGCAGACTGAGGCCCACGAGCGTCCTCAGGCGGGACTTCCAACCGCGCACTCCCTTCTTTGAAGGCTCTGAGTCTGGATCAACTCTGAAAAAAAAAAATTGGGGGGGGGGTGAGGAAGCCGCGTCTTGCACGCAAAAGCCACGAATGTAAGTGTAAGGAGCTAAGTGCATGAGTCACCTTGCTCTGTCACGAGAGTTTCCCTCAGGCCGAGCACGGGCCGGTCAGGGCTTATATAATGGGTGCTGGTATATTTTAGTAAGTTGTGCCTCTGAGGAGATTCCAGCACCCAGTGATGTCATTCTGCCCGGCTCCTTGCACTTGTGCTCCAGTTATTTCTGTCTAAGAATTCTGCACCTCGTGTTAACACTTTTTTGGAGACTGCATGAGTGATTTCTCGAGGTCACGGAATTCCTTGTGGAGAAATACCCTTTACCTGTGCAGATAGGCAGCCACTCAGCATGGGAGGCTCCGAGGTTAAATGACTTGCCCTTTGTTATACAACTAGTATCGGAGGAAAGACTTGAACCAACTAGGTCTTCTTGACTGAGGTTGGCTTTCAGCCACCACACACTATTTTTTTATTCTTGGGACTCAAAATATTGACAGAATTCCTCACTTCGAATTTTTATAACAATTGAAAGTTTCTCAAGAAGTACAAAGCTTTAGTCCCTGCCCTTATCACAATGAAACTGTGACCTGTGCCCCTAGGGATAGTAGAGAGTTCTGACAGCAGGTGATCCACTGGACAAGGAAATGGCCAGCACTGCAGTGTATTTGCCAAGAAAACCCCATGGACAGTACTTATGGTGGAGGACAGAAGGGCCTGGTGTGCTGTGGTCCAGGAGTCATAACTGAGCAGCAAGGAAGCTTTAAAGGGTTGGACTTGGAGCCTGGCAAATCTGGGTTTAATTCCAGCCCCTGACAGTTGGCCGCTACATGACCATAAGCAAGTCACCCAGCCCCTTCGGGCCTTCCTTTTCTCATTTGTGGAATGGTGAGGGTTTTATGATCCTTAGAGTCCTTTCCAGCTGTGAACCTATCACATGATCACGTACAAACACAGTCTGATGCCCTTTAAAAACACGGATGCCCTAAAAACCGTCTCAGGATCAAGATAGGTTCATATGAGTTCCTTCTGTGGTACTGTGATCATTCATATATATACACACACATATATATGAATATATCTTGCAAACAACACGTGTGATATATATGTGAATGATCATAGTCTCATAGATACTAGGCATGTATATGTTGCCTGACACCCCTTCAAACAGTGTTGTTCTCCGAAGGTATCAAGGAATATTCTGTAAGGTCCCTTCCAGCTCTCTAGATTAGTGATCCTGTGATGTGAATATAACTTAGCAGTTAATAACTGAGGACTACGGAAATATATTTAAAGTGTTTGGAAAATTATGTAAGGTTTTTTCCAACATACTGATTTGAAATTGGGGGGAAGCTTCACATGTGATTTTTTTTTTTTTTTAGTGCTTCTTTGATACTGCTGCTGATATCGCTGACTTTGCAAGTCTTTTAGAGTCCACTGGTTAATAAGGGTTTGTTGAATTAAATTGAAACCACCCTAGTTCAGACATTTCTTACCTCTCTGCTTCTAGTCTCTCTTCCCTCTGGTGGTCTGCATACAGCATCCGTTTTAATTATCCTAAAGCAGAGCTCTCATGATTATCATTGCCGTCTTCAGACTCTGAGTGGTTTTCCATTGACTATGGAACAAAAGTCCCAGCATGTCTTAGGTTTTTCCACCTCTGTGCTTTTGTTTATGCTTTTCCCTTCACCTAAGGCCCTCTTCCTATTCAAAAATCATAACCCATTTATTTAGGTGATGTCATAAGATTTTGAGTTGAAGGGGACTTTAGAGATCATTTAGTCCAGCCGTTCCAAAGTGTAGTTTGAGGATTTCTAAGACCCTTTTCTGGGTGATCTTGAGGTCAAAACTTTTCATAATACCAGGCATTTTTCTAATATAACTATTGGTAGAGCTAATGACTTGTCAAAGATCACACTAAGTAGTAAGTAGCACAACCAAGATTAGAACCCAGGACTTGTGAATCTAAATCCAACACTTTTTCCACTAGACCACCCTGTATACAGAGCTTCTTTAAGGTGCCAACTCAGATGACATGCAGCCACCCTCCCACCCCTTCTCCTATAATACTTAATATAGTAACACTTCAATTACTTGAAATTCAACGATAGGGTAACCTCACTTATCCTGAGTATAAATGAGAACCAGGAACTAAGTGAAAAATCTTTTTAGGTAGCCCCATCCTATTACCAGAGTGACAATCGAGATGGGAGAAGGGAGGCAAATTAAGTAGGGAGTGGGGCATCTTTAGCATGTCCTTAGAATGTCATCCAAAGCCAGCCTCTAATTCTCATGAATTACTTTTTGGCTGTGAGTGATTGGGGGTAGTTGTAGGCCATGGAAGTAGTTCATGCTGCTGAAATTACTCTGGAAAAAGTTTAACACCCTCAGGTCTAGACCAGTTTTTTTCCCTTAATGTTTATGATTCTGTGGCACACTTGTAGATATTTTCATTGCCAGTGCAGCAGAGTAAAATCTACTTAGCTGAAACACTCAGGGCCTGACTATTAGGGGAAAGAACACAGGACCATCCTGACCACCTTGGATTTTTATTTATTAATGAGGCTTTTTAAAAACTGGATCTGTGATTTCATCAGTGCAAGGAATTCCCTCTTCCAATGATGGGCAGCACCTTCTTTGCCTGCTGAGCTCAGTCATCAAACACTCAGTTGTCAAACATTTATTAAACAACTCCTGTGTACCAGGCATTATGCTGAGCACTGAGGATTCAAAGAAAGATAGAATTTATTGACTTTGCTCTTGAGGAAGGAGTTCAGTCTACTGAAGGAGACAATATGCAGACAACTGTACAAGCAGATGTATACAGAACCAATTGGAGATAATCAGTAGAACAAGGCACTAGCGTTAAGGGGGATCAGGAAAGGATTTTTGAGAAAGCGGGAATTTAGTTGAGACTTGAAGGAAGCAAGGAGGAAGCCATGTAGAGGGAGGGAGTTCCAGGCATGGAGGACAGCTATAGAAATTGCCTGGAGTCAGGAGATGGAGCAAGATGGTCAGTATCACTGGAGCACAGAGTAAACAGCTGTCTGTGGGGTATTAGAAAACTGGAAAGCCAAGAAGGGGCAGTGTTAAGAGGATTTTATATTTGACCCTGGAGACAATAGGGACCCATTAGTGTTTTTTTGGGGTGATATGGTCTGACCTGAATTTTAGGAAGGCCAGTTTGATAGTTGAGTGAAGGACGAATTGGAAAGGGTAGAGGAAGAAAACCAACCACCAGCCTCTTGCAGTGATCCAGTCATGATGAAGGCCTGCACCAGGGTGTCATCAGTGTCAGGAGAAAAAGGGAAGAGATATTAGCAAGGTAGAAACTACAGACCTTATGTAAGAGGCAGGAGTTGGGGGAATTGAGAGACAATTGAGGATGACTTCTAAGGTATAAGGGTGACTGGCAGTTTGGTGGTACTGTCACCTAGCTAGCATGTAACCAATATGAGACTTGAACCCAGGTCTTCCTGACTCACACCAGCTCTTAGTTGTACTGCTTCTCAATGAGGAGTTCCTGGTAACAATAGCACAGCCCTTTATGATTCATTTCAATGCTAATAGGAATGCTTTATTGAGAATTCAGTCCGTTTCAGTCCCATATTCCTACACATGAATATCATTCATTATTTGGAAAGTTTTATTTTAGAATGGATTATAAAACAAACAAAAAAACCTCACACCTTTCTGTTAGACCCTGTCTTCCCTCCTCTTTCTGGTTCTCCTGCATAGTAAGGAGAAATATTCTTGTTCACACTTAGTAGATAGGGTCCCAGGCTCTACAATTATTAATCTTTTTATTCTTTCTTTGTTTTCTGTAAAGTCTGCCCTGTGTGCAAGAAGATCGTGCTATACTGCACTAAGCTAGGCATTTTCCCCTAAGGTATTAATTTGGCAACATCAACTAAGCCCTTCTTGGAACAACTTCTATTGAAAACCTCTGTTTCCTTGTTATAAGTAATAAATGTATTCATGTAGATCACTCGTTGTTGACTGGGGGCGGGAGAAGGTTGACAGCATTTAATGAGCACCTACCACAACAGGGATACAGGTGCTGGGGATATACAAAGGCATGAGAGACAGGGCTTGTTATGAAGTTTAGCAGAATGTATACATAAATAACAAGTCAGGGTAGCATATAATAGTAATAGTTTACATTTGTGTATTTATGGTTTACAAAGTACTACTCTCTACCCCCGGGTGTACACAATGCCGTTACTATTATTGTTCCCATTTTACAGATGAGGAAACTGCAGCCCAGAATACTTAAGTGACTTGCCTGTCAGCCAGGCACAGATGAGTTATCCTTTTTTGAGGCAGTGGATCATACACAAGATTTTGAAGTTATTGTTGTTCAGTCATTTTCAGTCACGTCCAACTCTTTGTGAGCTCATTTGGGGTTCTCCAGCTCATTTTACAGATGAGGAAACTGAGTCAGACAGGGTAAGTGACTTGCCCAGGGACACATAACTGGTAAGAGTCTTTGGCTGGATTTGAACTCAGGTCTTCCTGACGGCAGGCCTGGAGCTCTATCCACTCTGCTACCTGGCTCCTCGAGATTTTGAAAACGAGGTATATATATGTATTGAGAGAAGGAAAGAAGGTATTTCCCTTGGAAGGAATGTCACGTACTGAGGCATGGAGGTGGGAAGCAGCATGTATGTATTGCCTTTGGTGTGGGGAAATCCCCCACAGAACAGCAACTGTTTTGTAGAATAGCAATTCATGTGACTAATAAAACAAAACAGCTGGACTTGATTCCAAGGAGGCAAGGATCAGTAAAGAACTTGGTACCTGTCAGTGGAAATAGAGAGCCTTCCATGTTAGGTTGACATGTTTAGATTTGATATGATAGGCAGGAGTAGTGAGCTACTGTAACTTCTTTAGGCTGGGAGATGACGCAGCAATGGAAAAAGTCAGTCTGATAACATGGAGGAAGGTATAGATTGGAGTAGGAGGAGACTGACTAGAGATAAGGATGGGAAGGTCCTCAAATCGGGCAGTGGCCTTGAGGAGAGATTTCCTGGGAAGACTCGGCGCTTCTGGGGAGGAGTTAGAAGGAGGGAGACGAGTAAAGAGTTGGTTTCAAATATGGAAGACCAGGAGAACGGCAGTGTAGTTGGCAGAAAAAGGCTGATGTCCTTCTCGTTAACTTCGTGTGAGAAGAGATGATGGAGAACATCCAATCCAACCTGCCCCTGAGAGGAAATCCCGGCTGCCCACGTTTCCGACCGTGGACAGACATCCAGTTTGTCCAGAACACTTCCTGTGCTGGAACACCTCCTGAGGCAGCCTCTGCCATTTTGGATCACTTCCCTCATCAGTAGGGACATTTTCCTGTCATATTAAAGTCCAAATCTGCCTCTCTGTTATTATATAGGATTGTAATATCCTAGATTGAAAGCTGGAAGGGTCATCCACGGTGGTGTTAAACTCAGAAATGATTCCTGCTAGCTGCATGTTGACTGGAACATCACAAATGAACACCGTCTCTGTTGTGTTATATGTTTATTTTGTTAAACATTCCAATTACATTTTAATCTGGTTAGGCCTGGGGGCCACGAGTTTGATGACCTTTGATCTAATCCAACTGATGGATCATTTTACAAGTGAGGAAACTGAAGCCCAGGGAGGTAAAGTGACCTAAGGTCACACAGATAGCAAGGGGCAAGAGCAAGGCTTCAAACCTGGCCTCCCCAGCCTCAGATCCACCACTCTTCCTGCTAAGCCACGCTGTTCTGTTGAGCCAAGGAGAAAAATTCTAATGTCTCCTTGCACAGCCTCTTAACTGCTTGAAGACAGTGATTTCTACCCTGAAGACTGTTTCCAGGTCATTTATCTACCCTTGATTTCTGCACCAGATCTTTCTAGAACGTGTCTCATCTCTTTATAGTAATGGTCACCCTTCTTTGGATCTATGCCTGTTCCTTGCTCTGTAGACAAAACCCATTCCACAAAAACTCTGTAAGGTTAAAGTCTGTAACGAAAACCTATCTCCATTCACTTTTAGGGGGAAGATGGTGGAGTAAGTTTAGCTAGATTTTGCAGTAAATAGAGCTCACTTGAACAAAGGGTTGGTGGGTTTTATCTGTCATTCGTATGATATTGGGAGGTCACACCCCACCCCACCCTTTTTACAAAGAGGCAGCTTGGAGGGGGGTGCAGTGGAGCTAGGAAGACCTGAGTTCAAATCCTGCCTCAATCACTTAATAGCTGTGTGGCCCTGGGCAAGTCACTTAACGTCTCTCAGCCCTATTTTTCTCATCTATAAAATGGGCATAATAATTCCTACTTAACAGGGTTGTTGTGAGGATCAAATGAGATGATATGTAAAGTGCTTTGCAAACCTTAAAGGCTATATATATATGCTATTATAAAGGTATTCCTTTTTCACCCAGATATGCTAAAATAACTTTCCTCAAAGTCAGTTACCGAAAGGAGGAAACAATGGTTCGAGTGTTGGGAAGGCAGAATGAGTCAGTCTGCTGCCAAAGGTGAAGGAGAGCATAACTCAAAAGAGTTGGGTAAAAGCAGAATGAGTATCAAGGCACAGCAGAAGGTTTTGTCATTTCATGGGGCATCAGGCAGACTAGTTAGTAGCAGACTAAGTAGTGTTGTTTTAGTAACTAAATAATTTTAGTTATATTTAGTGAGTGTTATTTTCTGCTTACATTATGCATTGTATCTATTCCTCTAAGTATGTATATGCCAGTTATATGGAGGAATTTGTCTGTTATGATGAAAATAAGTCCATATAATGAAAAATAGCCACAGATCAATGTTCATTAAAATGAAAATTCATAAATCTGTCCAGACAGTGAGGGATGGATTTCCCAATATCCTTCCAGCTTCAGTTTTCTAAACTAATCTTTTAACTGAACTTCCCAGACCTAGTGTGGCTCATGATTATTTGTACAGGGCCCCATGAGACCATGACAGAATAAAAGTGGGTATAATTAATACTAAATTATGCTTTTGAAAGGGAGAGGTGAATCTTTTCATTTGAATTGGCAAATTTATATCATCTATAGGCAGAGGTTTATGGCATTTCCACTTAGTCTGGCTTAATTCAGTGAGGTCTGATATGAGAGGAAGCCGTGGTTTTGCTGTCTGGATCCTGAAAACCAGAATTCAGTACCATGGGGTGAAGAAAGAACTTGCCTTTGGGATGAGGTAATACGATCTGAAGCTCCAACGATGTTCCTAAAACATTTGCATGCTGCAAAGGTCATGAAAAATCATCTAGTCTGCCCAACTGATGGGTCAGTGACATTACCTTAGGTCAGCTATGAAGAGTCTCTTTGGGGTTTTGATGAGCTGAGTTCAGCATAGTTGTGTTTTAGATGTTGATGTAAGTGTCTTCTAGACTGTTGGAAAGGTGGCAGAGGAGAGATAGTGAGGGACAGTCAGGGCTTATTTTATGCCTGTTATACTAATAGATATAGAATATAGAATAGATATAGAATATGTATGCTATATATATTCCATTATAATATTACACATATCCTGTCATGTTAATAGAAAGATGTAGAAGAATTTTGGAGAAAGTAGGATCTTTTCATTAATAAATGATAAAAACAACTTTCTTTCCTTTGAGTACAGGATAGCCTTTGTTTAGCGTCAAGTCATCAAGCATTTATTGTGGGCCTACTGTTTGCTAAGCACAGTGCTAAGTGCTGGACATACAAAGAAAGGCAAGATACAGTCTCTGCTCTCTAGGAGCTCACAGTCTAATTGGGGAGCCAACACAATGGTATATAAAAAAAGATATACAATATCTTGATATACAATCAGTAAACATTTATTAAGTGCCTAGGATGTGGTAGACACCGTGTAAAGTGCTGAGGATACACTGCAAATGAAGAGGACCGTTCCTGCCCTCAAGGGCCTTACAATCAAATGGGGGCAGATACCACTGAAGAAGAAGCTGAACAAGAAGGGAGGAAGCCGTGCAGCTGGTGGGCAATAAGGACATGACTACATTGGGCCTCCTCCTCCATTCAAAAAGGCAGAGGATGCTGATGAAATGGGAGTACCAAGAATGATTCAGTCTTGTAGGACCATGAGGATTCTGGGGTGTGATGGAGAAGGCCACACTTTTATACTCAGAATAAATTGCAAAGAATCAAAGAGGAGAGGCACTGGTATTAAGGGGGATTGGGGAAGCCTTCTTGGAGATGATGGGATTTTAGCTGGGACCTGAGGGAAGCTAGGATGTGGACATGAGGAAGGAGAGAATTCCAGGCATGGGGGACAGCCAGTGAAAATGCATGGAGTTGAGAGAAGTTCAAGAACAGCAAGGATACCAGTGTCACTAGATTGCAGAGTTTGTATGAGTGTGGGAGGGGGAGTAAGGCATAAGAAGACTGGAAAGGTAGGAAAGAACCAGGTGAGGAAGGGTTTTTGAAGTTAGAAGATTTTATATAGGGAGCCATTTAAGTTTATTGACTTTGAGGAGGAGACATAGTCAGATCTGTGTTTTAAGAAGGTCAATTTGCTATTTTGTAAGGTCAGTGATATATAAAGCATTCTACCAGCCTCTTCACTAAGAATTTGGGTTGTCACATGGGCATCCATCCCTTTGACGATCCAGTGAATTCCACTTTCCCACGGAGTTCAACATGTATTCCCCTAGACTTTCCAAGCCTCAAGTCTTCTCTGAGATGGTCAGCATACTTGGGTGGCCCTGAACAAACACTCGCTTTCTCACTGAACCTCCGACATCTGAATAACAGTAATGGTAGTGAGGTGTAGGGCATTTGCCTCAACCAAGAGGTTGGCCTCTTCGTTCTTCATCTGCAGAGGTCAAGTGTTCATCCTCTTCCTTCTCCTTTGATACTTCATGCTTTTCAATACCCAGGTGCAAAAAACCACCTCCTCTATAAAGCCTTTCCAGACCAAAAAAGCCTAAAATAATCTCCCCTTTCTGAACTCGTATAGCAAAAACTGTTCAAAAATTCTAATCTCTCATTGTGTAGATGAGAAAATTGATGCTCATAGAGTTTGTGATTGGAAGGTAGAAGGTGGCAGAGCTAAGATTCGGAGAACACAGGTTTTCTGATAACAGATCTAGTATTTTTCACAAGGCCTAGTGTGAGATAAAGAACAGGAAATGGGCTATTTGGGGAGCTAAAAAATCTTAAGTTTTCTTTATCACCATTTTAATGTTAACCAGAAGGTCATAACCAAATCTCCAAATTTAAATAATAATTCTTTTAACCTTTTACAAATATTGGCTTTCTGGAACACATTGTATGTGTCTATAGTTTTATACCAATCACATTTGTTTCTTAGTAATTATTCAAATTTAGGAGACACTTCATGGTTTTGGAACCTATTTTAACCTTAGCATCCTCTGTCTATACACACTTTCACATCAATTAACTGAATTATAGAATTGCCTTCACTTCCCACCCCCACCTATTCTTCTGTATTCCATTCAGAAACCACCTTCTTTGTAAAGATAATTTGCCATTTTCTTCTGACCAGATATTTCAGGTTGCATTATTTAAAGATTCTCTATTGGAGCTCCAATTATTTATTGAATGGCTCTGTGAATTTCTATTCTGAGCTTAAGAGTCAGGAAGACCTGAATTCAAATTCCATCTTACACACTTAGTAGCAAGCCACTTAACCCTGCTACCTCAGTTTCCTCATCTGTAAAATGAGCTGGAGAAGGAAATGGCAAACCACTCCAGGATCTTTGCCAAGAAAACCCCAGATGTGATCACAAAGAGTCAGACTTGACTGAACAACAGTGATAATGCATGGAGGACGGAGCCTTTTTTAGTTATAGAAGCGCTGAAACACAATTCTTTTTCTTTTAATTAGGCCAAAAATATGTATTTCCCCCTGTTGTGTTGACTGAATTGTACATTTTCCCCATTATGTCCATTTGAAAAAGTTTGAAATGTGTCCCCGTAGAAAAATTGTTGACCCCCATGTATTCTTATGGTCTAACTTCAGAAATTCAGTACTTCAGGGCCTTTGTGATTTATTTCATCAATACTTCTTTTACTGACAAACTGTAAATTCCTATGTGTCATAGTAGATTGTCTTTGTGGGTTTTAGTGGTTAAAAAATATTCCCAGGCCTCCTCATGGGAAGGCTGACTTCCTGAGGTTTGGGTGAGTCAGGTGTGTCCAGACCACTCTGGTCAGACTGTGTAGAGCTTCTGCTTTGCCGGCACGAGAACCAAAGATCAGTTTCATACCATAATGAGGCATGAGCTGCAGGATTCAAGAAATTATTAAAGCAAAACTCATGCTATGATAAAAACAAGAACGCTGTTTGAAACAAGTTACGAAATCCAAATTCTTTTGAAACAAATCATTTTACCTGAAACTTTATTCCCTTGTGGAAGAGCCACAGGAGAGGGAGGTGTGTCCAAAATGTTAACCTGACCATTAAGTATGCTTAAGTATCAATTTGGACTTTGTTCGATTATATATAACCACCGTTTATGCCAGGGGATCTTTTTTTGTGTCATGGACCCCTTTGACAATCTGGTAAAGCCTATGTAGGCATCTCTTCTCAGAATCATGTTTTTAAATGCACAGTATTACAAAGGAAATCAATTATACTGAAATGCAGTTACTAGGACATTTTTTTTTTTCTAACGTTCATAGACATGACCCAGGTTAAGAACACTTGCCTTACACCACAGCTTTCATTAGTCTTCCTTTGTGGATGTGTTACCTTATGTATCTCCTTATGTATCTAGTAGCTCTGTCCAGGTTCACCTCATGCTTGGATATCAGTCATCTAGACATCATTTATCTGGTCAAACAAGAATGGGAAACAAGAAAACAAATGCCCAAGTTAAATGTGACAAAGCTTACATACTTCACGAAAGCCTGCTTATTCTTTTTTTAAACGTAGTTCTCAGGGGCAGCTAGGTGACGAAGTGGATAGAGC
Source organism: Vombatus ursinus (assembly GCF_900497805.2). Classification (NCBI taxonomy): domain Eukaryota; kingdom Metazoa; phylum Chordata; class Mammalia; order Diprotodontia; family Vombatidae; genus Vombatus; species Vombatus ursinus. Next base: position 291,685 of record NW_020954599.1, on the reverse strand, counting down.
ACTTGCCCTGGAGTCAGGAGGACTCGAGTTCAAATTCATTCTCAGATACATAACACTCACTAGCTGTGTGACTCTGGGCAAGTCACTTAACCCCAATTGCCAACCAAAAATAATAATAATAAACAATATAGTTCTCATAAGCTTGGTTATCAGTTTTCCCAGTCCATGGTACTCAGAAGGATCAGTGATCCCAGGGATACGTGTATTCTTTACTGTGATGCAGATTGCAACCTACCTATCTGGGCTGCCCATCCTTGTCTCCCCAAAGTTCCACAGAGGATCTGCTTCGTATGCTAGAGGTGTTCTTTGCTTTGCTTGACATTGCCAGGATATCAGTGGAGCACACGGGCTGCCCATCTTCCTTTTCACTCATATTTGTCTTTAATGACATCTTTAATACCACTTCTCCATAGTTTCCTGCCTGCACGTAGAGTGTTGTATCCCGCTTCCCCTTCCCCCACCATGCACCAGTTTGTTGCCTTAGGGGTGATATTTCGTTTTCCATTCTCCAGAATTTAGAGTGCTTCATGTCTCACAGTCATACAACAATAATGAGAGAATATTGGTGTTAATAAGTTAGGCCTTTCTTTGAAGGACAAGTTTGGGAGGTCATTAAAGAACTTTGCAGTTTCCCAAAGGCAGTCTGACAGTCTCCTCCTTTTGCTCAATTCTGGACCAGCTGATCGTCCACTTGTGCCTGTCCAGGATAATTACTTAGGTACAAATGAATATATGTGCATAAACATATATATATATATAGATATATAGATATATACACACACACAGAGAAATGGATGAGTATATGCATCTATCTAACTGCATATCGTAGTCCAGACAGTAGGTATTCTACTGGATTTTTGCTGGGTGGGACAATTGGATCAGACTCTTTAGGGTGATAATGGTTCTCATCTGAGAAGCTATGCAGTTTCCTGGGGCTTGGTGCAGGCAGCATGATATCATCTCCCAGCAAGCACATGTGGAGGACTTCATCATCTATAGGGAATTTCTTGGTTTGGACTTTGGATTGGCTCTCCCATGACTGTAGCAGACACCTGTGGAGAGTATACATCTCTTGTATTACGCCTCATTTGATATTAATGATCTGAGAGTATCTAGGCTCTGTTAGATCGGTAAAGGGTTCCTCTCTAATTTGTATGAATGCGGGAACGACATCTTGAGGAGAGCCTTTGAGGCTTCATTGGCTTTACTAAATCAGATTGTTGTTTTTCATAGTCAGCAAACAATAAGCATTGACATCATGTATTCTCTATGGCTTTGAGTGACTTTTGGGACACTAGATGTGATCTCCGATGGAATATTGCTTGAACAAACTTTCTTATTCTCATCTAATACCCTCATCAAGGGTACACTTCATGTGTTCATACATTATCATAAAATCATACAGATGAGGAAATAGGCATTTAGGTAAGCAATTATGAGTGATTTTTTGGTGACCTTTTTTGGTAGATTTTTTCCTCTATGCCTTTATTATCTTCTCCTTCGAATGCCTTGAGAACAGATCCCTCAATGCCCTCACAATTGTGTTGTCTATAGCATAGATTTTATGTACTGTTGGTCTAGTTCAGCTATTGTTTTCTTTTTCTTTTTTTTAAGGTAGTTGGGGTTAAGTAACTTGCCCAGGGTCACACAGCTAGTAAGTGTCAAGTGTTTGGTCTGAGGCCAGATTTGAACTCGGGTACTCCTGACTTCAGGGCCAGTGCTGTATCCACTGCGCCACCTAGCTGCCCCTATTGTTTTCTTTAGCACCACTTAGACTGACTCTATAAATACATCTGAAACTGATATAAGAATGTAAGTATGGTGTCTCTACTGTCCTTTGATGGTGAAAAGTTTGTTATAGAAATCTTTGCAGATCTTTTCTATCCTTTTTTCTCTTTGTAGTTTTCCTCCAAAGCTAATCTTTAAATATTCTCCGGAGTGATGACTGCTTACGTAGATGTCTTCTCAAATTTTATTTACATTTGCTTTATCTTCCACTACATCTCTGTTTTATGAGGGAGAAAGAGAAGGGAGTAAGCATTTGTGTAGTACCTACTGTGTACCAGGTATGTGCTAAGTACTTTAGAGATATTTCATTTGATCCTCATAGTAGATTAAGTTGTAGCTGTTTCAGTTGCAAGCCATATTGTTTTCTAATTTTTTCATAGCTTTGTGTTTTGATTTTACTCTTAACAAGTTGTTAGTTGCGCTGTATAGTAGTATACATTTCTTAAGTAATGAGGCATTTTCTGGCTGTTAAAACATCAATTATGAGGGCAGCTAGGTGGTGGAGTGGATAGAGCTCCGGCGTTGGAGTCAGGAGGATCTGAGTTCAAATATGGCCTCAGACACTAGCTGTGTGACCCTGGGCAAGTCATTTAACCCCGATTGCCCCCCCCCAAGCAAAAAAAAATCAATTAAACAATGAGCATTTATTATTACATTCTGTGCTAGGCATTATGTTGCACATTGTGGATGTAATGACAAAAATGAAACATCTCTTGCCCTCAAGTCAGTGGGAAAACACCTTACACTCCTAAAAGTACTTAAGAAATGTATACTAAGTAAATATGAGGCATATTCAGTCGTTGTAGTGATATACTAGTAGCTGGGAGGATTTGCCGAATGCCTTCGCCATGCTGGAACAAGGGGGACAGCTTGTGCAAAAGCAGAGAGACAGGAATGAAAGAATGAATGAAGCATTTATTAAATGCTTTCCTGTGTGTAAAGCAGTGTGCTCAATAGAAGTTGCTGCTGTCACCAAGCTTACATTTTAATGGGGGAGACAACACATTTTGAAGGTTTCAGATTCAAGTCAAATGGAAAAGCCCTGTGTGTGCTTTATGCCCCAGGGGCTAAGTAGATGTTAATGCTTCTTCTTAAATGCCATTTCCACTAATAAAATGATACTCGATCGTGCCAAGGACTTGGTTGAAAAGAATGTTCCTTTCTGGGTCTTCAATAGCTGTGGCTGTAGCACTTGCAGGGGCAGTGGTCAGGCTTATTTCCACTGGAATTGCTTCCTAGGATGATGTCTATGGAACATTGTTATTCTCCAGGCTCTCGGAGGTCTTAGGAGAGATGGTGGTCAAGGGGGTGACGGTGGTTTGACTTGCCTCGAATGTTCTACCTCCTGTCTGCCCCTCAGGGTGCCTTGTTGTCCATCTCACCTGTCTTGTGAGATAGACTGTCATATTTTGAGGAACCCAAAAATGTCATTTTGAGTCTGAGTATATAAAGGGGAGTAATGTATAATAAGCCTGGAAAGCTAGGTTAGCACCAGCTTGTGAAGTGCATTAAATGTCAGAGAAGTTTGTATTTGATCCTACAGGGAGCCACTATAGTTCATTTTAGCAGGGGAATGGTATGGTCAGATTAGTGCTTTAGGAAAATTACTTTGGTAGCTGTAAGGAGGCAGGAAGATCAATTGGGAAATTTTCAAATAGATTATGCAAGTAGCAATAAAGGCCAGAACCAGGGTAGTGGTTCTGTGGACTGAGAGAAGGGGATAAATGGATCCAGCTTGTACTAGACTCTGATAGTTAAAATTTCAGTGTGAGCATTATACCGCTGAAATGGGCAAATACTACAAATCAGGGCTTATTTAATTTTTTTATTGGTTGTCTGGACTTGATAAAATGGTTGAGAAAATGTTAATGCAGATTAAATCTAAAAGTGTGTTGATCGTATTTTTTCCCCCCAGGGACTCATGTGTGGAGTTTGAATGGGCAAGACTTAATAACTGATTGGATTTGTGAAGAGTCTAGGATGACTCCTAGGTTGCAATCCTGGGCAACTGGAAGGCTGGTGGTTCCTTTGACAGAAATAGGGAAGATTACAGGAGGAGTGGGTTCAGGAGAAAAGACATTGGGTTCTGTTTTGATGTCTATGGGATATCCTATCTGAAATGTCCAAGAGACAGTCATATTGGACTGGAGCTCAGGAGAGATACTAGAACTGGGTATATAGAACTGAGAGTCATCCACTTAGAAGTGATAATTGAACCCATGAGAGTTGATGAGGTCAATGAGACTATGGAGAGAGAGAATACCCAGGACAGAGTCTTGGGGTATATCTACATATAAATGATATGTTTGTTCCTGCAAAAGATAGAAAGGAAAAGGTGAAACAGTCCCTGCTCACAAAAAATTTACATTCTACTAGGGGAAAGAAAATAGGGATGTGAAAAATGCATTTTATTTCTCTTCTATTTTTAAAAATAACTTTTTTAAAATACCTTTTGGTCTTTACAGTATGGTTTCTTATTTTTTCTTCTCTTTCCCTCTCACTCCCCCAGCATTTGAACCTTCCCTTGTAATGGAAGAAAAACAGTCGAGCAAAAACAACCAAACAGTAAATATGTACCACTCTGCCCCTACCTTTCTTGCTTTTATGTCCCAGGAGGGTGTATATACTTCATTATCTTGAACAATGTATTTGAGAAACATTTCTTTCAGTGATTCGAGGGATTAATGTTTTGTTTTAATTCAGTTTTTTTCCCCAAATTTTTAGGTAAGATTAAAATATTAGAAAAACAAGCTGGAGTTTAGAGGAATATTGTTGTCCCTATCAAGGCATAGTGTTTGCTATAGTTGAAAGAATTAAGCATGCCTGTATTTTGTTAAAAACATAATTTAATTGAGTGTTGAAGAGCCATTCATCCTTCAGTTTTTGTTTTTTAAGGACATGTGACAGTGAAAGGAGGTCTGGGATGTGTCCATATTCTGTCTTGCATCAGTTTAAAAAAAACCCCACCCTGCTAAATTTATGCAAGCCCTTTGGAAAATAGCATATTGAGAAACAGATGCTGGCTGTGTTGGAACTTAGTAGTAAGGTCATTACTACTTTGAAGGAGCTTTATCAAGTCCTGTGACCTCATTTAAGTGGACATAGTTGTGTTAACACTTATAGTTACATCAGTTATTTCCAAGTATTAATCACTACATGAGATGATTTAATTTTGGAAATCTTGAGCCTCATATCCTTTTTTCATGTGATGAATTTTTTGATAATAATATCTTATGTGTAGTTGGCATGTGATATGTTGACCTGCTTGCTGTCTGTTTTCTGACAATTCTGTTCAAATCCAATAATGCCCAGAGTTATGAAAACACAACGTGGTAATAATGGTCTTTAGCAGCAGTTTTGCAGACACCTACAATCCAGAATGAAGGTAAATCTCCTGACCTTTTAAAATCAGACCCAACAATGAGTCCTTCCCCCTCCTTCCACAGAAGAACCCAGTGTTAGTTATGAAGAAGATAGGATATCTAGAGTTCAGAACTTGTAACCCTAAAAGGAGATTTTAAAATTACTTTTTGTAACATTTTGATGATACGGGGCCCTGTTTATTATTTAGAAGGTCGTTTTCCCTTCTTTGCCCTTTCCCCTAAAAAGGGACAGTAAGGAGAGCTGCCACTTTTTTGTAGCTGATATTGGATATATTAATATTGAACCCTTCCACTCCTTAGTTTATTACAGAGTCTTAGAGATTTAGCCATTTAGCCTGCAACTAATGTCAGAGACATTTGAACTCAGGTCCTCATGATTTCAAGTCATTGCCTTTGGCCATCCTCTTTGTCTTCTATCCTCTAGAATTGGACTCTGTCCCCAGGCTCTGAGCTCCGATATGGGAACTTTCCCCTTTATCTTGGCCTGCACCAGACCTGTCTTTACACTCCAACCACTCCCATCTCCCTTTTTGGTTCTTCTTTATATTTTGTTGTCCATCATTAGAATGTAAGTTTTTTGAAGGCAGGATCTGTCTTGTTAGCTTCTGTTTGTATCCTTAGAACGTAATACAGCACCTCGCATATGGTAAGTATTTAATAAATGCTTTTTCTTTCATTCATTTATTTATTCATTCATGTCCAGCACACTCTACTGCACTATTTTGTCCATTGAGTATAATAAAAAAGATACTATAATGCTTGGGGCTTCTTTGTGAATCCTTTTCTCTTCCAAGTCTAGACCTAAATTTCATTTATTGCTCAATGTAGATTGGGCAGCTAGGTGGAGTAGATAGATCACTGGGCTTGGAATCAGGAAGACTCATTTTCTTGAGTTCAGTCCAGCCCCAAATACTTACTTAGCTGTGTGACCCTGGACAAATTATTTAACCCTGTTTGCCTCAGCTGCTCATTTGTAAAATGGGCTGGAGAAGGAAATGGCAAACCATTCTAGTATCTTTGCTAAGAAATCCCCAAATAGGGTCATGAAGAGTTGGACGCAACTGAAAAATAATTGAAATCAATGTAGATTGTCAACTCTTTTACAATTTTTGTTCTTAGATTGTTGCCTGAGACACTAAAAGGTTAAATAATTTTCTTAGGGTCACCCAGAGGCAAGATTTGAACTTGGGTCTTCCCAAATTTTGAAGCCTCTCTTCTCTGTTCACTACTCCAAGCTGCCTCTCCTTTACATCTCTGAAGTAGATTCAATGAATTTTCAAGTTATCCAGGAAAGAGAAAATGAAAGAACCGTTATAATTCTGGTATTATGGTTTTTAATTACACTTTTTTTTTTTTTTGAAAATTTGGTAATGTTTGTTCTCATTTAAACTGACTAACCAGAAGACCCATTCTTTTAAGAATACCTGAAATTGTGTCCTACTTATCTTAGTATTCTTAATACTCCTTTGATGAAAACTCATTTCAGAAACCCCCTGATTTTATTGCTCAAAATACATCATACCTTAGTTGGCTTTTGTGAGTTGTAGGCATTGGTCCCCAGCACTTATTGCAGTCCATCGTGTAGAGGCCTGTCCCTGATCAACCAGGCAGAGCTCCAGCAGACCCACGGTCTAGGGTCTGGGCCCTTGTTGGGACAATCTGCCAGAAGGTCAAGGACTCACCTGTGATCACATAACTAGTAAATGACCGGCCTGGGGTTTGTTCTTTGTTGGCCCAGCAAGGTCATGACCCCAACGTCAAAGCAGCATCCCCTGCCTCCCAGGGCTCTCCGGGTAGTGGTGCTGGAAACCTTGGGAATGTTGGGGGAGTGGGGGCAGATGTTACTGTTTTGTTTGATGAGGCATGGGAGAAGGGGTGTTGATTGTTTTTATCATACAAGCTCCAAAAAAAAAGACACTGTCTTTTTTTAAGCCTAAGCTGAGCCAGGCATCCTGACCTTTTAGGATATAGTACATTTTTATTTCTAATTGATAAGAAATCAAGTTTTCTCTCTCCATACTTTTCTAATTTTTTTACATTTTCATATGGAGTGTAAGCTCCTTAAAGACAGGGACATTTATCTTTACTCATGCACACAGTCTTGCACACAGTAGGAAAATAATAAATGCTTCTTGGATAGCTTGTGTTTAACCACCCACAATAGTAGTTCTGGGTCTAATGAGGAAAAGATCATTTCCATATTACACATTTAGTTTTGAAAACTTCTCTCCTGTTCTTGGAGTTAACGTTTACATGTTAAATTGCAGGAGACATAGTTTCCATTTGAACCATGAGGTCCAGTTTCTGAATATTTAGCAGCCTGATGCAGTGAAAACACTGAAGTTGGAGTCCTAAAGCCTGGGGTCAAGGGCTGGTTCTGTCACTAATCCAACACTGAGAACTTGGCTGAGTCACTTCACCTCTGAGCCTCAGTTTTGTAAAATGGGGATTGGGATTCTTGGCATTTTTGTCTCATAGAGCTATATGGACACCCTTGCTATATGACAGCATGAGCTTTTGTCATCAAATGAAATCATTTACGTAAATTTCTTTGCCAACAAACTTTTTAAAAGCTCTTTAATGTAAAGTAAAACAAGAATAAATCCAGTTTTAATACATGACAGACTAAAGGTGGAAAAGCAAGTCACTACTGTGCAATTCAATTAAAAAACACTGAGTACCTGCTATGTGTACCGGCTATGGTAGGCATACAAGGATAAAGTGGACAGCTGTCCTTGTCCTCAGGGAGCTTATATTCCACCAGGAAGGAGTGTGTGTGTGTAGAGAGATGGCAGGTAGGGGTTCAGATAGGCGAATGCCTGATAATTTGAGTGGGGAGGAAGCACTACGGAGGGCTCCAGGAAAGACTTCCTTTATGAGGAGGAGCTACAGAAGCGCCAAAGAGAAGGGCCTAGGATGGCGACTTGGAGCACCCCTTACAATTAGGTAATGGAACGTAGACACACACACTGATAGACTTGTTGCCTGCCACATTCAAATGTAAACTCAAGATGAGTGGGATCATTTCCTTACTTGAATCCCTAGTGCCTAGCGTGTGTTACTCTTAATGAACAGTTGTTGGTTGATGATTGATCTGGTTCTCAGTCAGTGTAGGACAGATAATCAGTAGTGTTTAATGCTGAAGAGAGAAGTAATATTGTGAGGACTGAGAGGTGATGACAACCTTCTATCTGATGGGGAGATTGGAATCCAGCTTGCCCTCTGGGACCTTGAGTTCATCTTACAGATAGAATGGAAAAGCTCATCTTCAAACAGTAGCACTGGGAATGGGGAGCTCAGGAAAAGGCTGGCTTAAGAGAGATACTCATAGATGTTGTTTTTACAAAATTCAGCAGAGATCTCTGGAACGTGGGGCAGAGGGACTGGGGAAGAGAGAGCAGCACTTGGTGGTGGGGCTGTGGGCACAGATACAGAATAGAAGCTGTATTGGCAACTTTTTTTATTCTTATTTATTTATTTATTTTTAAAGGCGATTGGGGTTAAGTGATTTGCCCAGGGTCACACAGCTAGTAAGTGTCAAGTGTTTGGTCTGAGGCCAGATTTGAACTCAGGTCCTCCTGACTTCAGGGCCGGTGCTGTATCCACTGCGCCACCTAGCTGCCCCTATATTGGCAACTTTTAAGTCTGGGCTTCCATTGTGACGTTTTTTCTTTTCCTTTTTAATAGTATTAATACCTGGAAATGTGCCCATTCAGTGTACATTTCTGTTTGCCTTGAAGAAAGAGCCCCCTGGATTTGGAATACAGAGGGTCAGCTCCAGATCCTGGCTCTGACTAGCATCTTCACTTCTCCCAGCTCAGTTTTATCAGCAGTAAAATGGGGATAATAACATGCTACCTACTCTACTGGATTATTTATTTATTTATGTATTTTACTTATTTTTTTTTGCAAGACAATCAGGGTTAAGTGACTTGCCCAGGGTCGCACAGCTAGTGAGTGTCATGTGTCTGAGGCCAGATTTGACCTCAGGTCCTCCTGACGCAAGGGCTGGTGCTCTATCCACGGTACCACCTAGCTACCCCTACTCCACAGGGTTTTGAAGAAAAGTGTTGTAAATCTATTATCATGATGGCTCCTTTGAAAGATTGCCCTCATCTTTGCAGTGGTGAAGTCAGAGACCTGGCTTAGAGTCTTGGGTCTGCTGCTTTCTACCGGTTTGACGTTGAGGAAAGTACTTCACTCCTCTGGGCTCAGTTCTGCAAACTGAGGGATTTGGACCAGAGGTCCTAAAAAGTCCCCAACCGCTCTAAATCATCCCATGACTTCCTCCGAGAGGGTAGGGGACTCACATGTCATGTAACCTAGTAAGTGGCAAGGCTGGGCTTGAACAACCAGATCTCCTGACTCCTAAGGCCAGTGTTCTTTCCACTGTGTTTTGCCACCTCTTGGTACTCTTGGAAATTGTGTCTCTGAAAGAGTAATTTTCATACTTGTAAGAGGGGTTGCAGTTGAGAAGGATTACTTATTTACTTTTCATCAATTATCAGTTAATAATAATTTAATAATCAAATAATGATAGTTAATCAGTTAATAATAGCTAGCATTTATATAGCATTTTAAGGTTTGCAAAGCATTTTGGATATGTTATCTTATTTGATCCTTAAAACAACCTTGACAGCTAGGAACTATTATCCTCATTTTTACAAATAAGCAAACTGGGGCTCAGAGGAGTTAAGTGACTTCCCCAATAACACAGCTAGTGAGTATCTGAAGCTAGATTTGAACTCAGGTCTTTCTGACTCCAAGTTCAGCATTCTATCCCCTTGTGCCACCTAGTTACCTATAATAATAAGCCTTTATTAATTGCCATCTGTGTGTCTGGTGCTGTGCTGGGCACTGGGGAATAGATACAAAGATAAAAGTCAAACAGACCCTGCCCTCAAGGTTTCATTTTATCACTAGAGGCACTGTTAGTATATATAATTTCTTTGGGGTAGGAAGAAAGGCATTAGCAGTCTGAGAGGTATGGAAAGGTCTCTTGTAGCAGTTGGTGTTTGAACTTATAATAGAATTTCAGTATTACATTAGTTTGGCTATGCTGTGGGTGAAATCTTTTCCTTTTTTTTTTGTCTTGTAATCTCCCTGGTGTGTGGGAACTTCTTTCCATTGATCTTATCTGTAATTTGAGAGTGCTCCGCAGAGTTGCTTGGGGCACTGAGGGCTATGTGTGGTCACATAGCTAGCCAGTGTGGGAGGGAGAATTTGAACCCATGCCCAAACCAGGCCCTGCTCTCATGGGAACAAGCTGTTTTAAACAAACGATATTTGAAAATATATACTTTCAAAGATAATTCAGTTAGAGGTTACTTGATTTATAAAGTATTCTCTTTAGAATTCCTAAAAGTAAAATGCTTCCTCCAAACATTAAAAAATAAAATTCTAGTGACAAAAAATTCAAATGATACTATTTCAGTCTATATTGTTGCGTAAAAGAGTGTCAATACAGCTCTATAGTGAAAATCTCCTATAACATGCTTTGCTTATTAGGCAAGATTAGTTCTCTTCCTGAATACCTTATCCAATAATAAGAATGACAGACATCTTTATATTACTTAGTTTTGCATTATTCCATCTCATTTGATCCTCACAACAACCCTGGGAGGTAGGACCTGTCATCCCCATTTTTACAGATGAGGAAGCTGAGGCAGACAGGAGGGTAGAATTCCTTGCCCAGGGCACACAGCTAGTAAGTGTCTGGGACCAGATTTGGACTTTGGTCTTCTTGACTGCAGACCCAGTGCACCACCCTGCTGCCTATTATCACCAGGTCTCCTGTATTTGAAAAACTAAAATCTAACTTCCAGTCCACCCTTCCACAATGTGACCATATTCATCTTGCTAAAACACTACTTAAACATGCCTCTTTTCTGCTTAAAAATCTTCAATGACTGCATATCTCATGGAGCCAGGAGTCAGAAAACCTGGGTTCTTCTAGATCTGGCTCTGCTGCTAATTAGCAGGGTGCGTTTGGACAAATCACTGGACCTCCCTGGGCCTATTTCCCTTTTGTAAAGTATGACCACTGGATGAGATGAATTCCAAGGTACCTTCTAGAACTAACATTCTGTGACTAAGTCATAGCATGGGTTTTTACTTTGGGGTCTGTGACCTTGTTTTAAAAAAATCTTGGTAATTCCATAGTTAAGGCAGCTGGTGGCACACATTGGATAGGGCCCTGGTCCTGGAGTCAGGAAGACCCATGTTCAGATATAGCTTCAGACACTCAGTAGCTACGTGACCCTGGGCAAATCATTTAATCTGTTTGCCTCAGTTTCTTCACTATAAAGTGGAGATGAAAGCAGCATCTACTTCAAAAGTTTGTTGTGAGGATTAAATGAGATTTGTTTTAAAAAAAAATCTGTTAGCAATGTGTCTGGCAACTAGTAGATGCTATATAAATGCTTTTTCATTTCTCTTCCTTCCCTTCCATTTAATTGGTTTCTTTTATAATCCCTATGTGTTTTATTTTATGTATTTAAAACATTCTGAGGAGGGGTTCATAGATTTTAACAGCTTCCATAGTTGTCCATCACACAAAAAAGGTGAAAAAGCATGTTCTTACCAGGATGTGAGGGAAGCAGTGAAATAGCAGAGGAACATTACACATGATCGCATCCACACACACTCCACCTCTCTCCCTCCCTCTTTCCCCCTCTCTCCCCAAACCCCCCGATCTTGTTTCTGTCCCCTGTTTTTGCCTTCTCCTCTCCATTCACTTGCTGCATAATCATGTTGCATTGGTTCAGCCCTTGAGTTTTTGCATTTTTGATCAGCCTTGCCTGGGTCTTTCTTTTCTGTCTTTATCCAGATTTTTAAGCCTCTTGATAAACAAGGGCTTGCTCCTTACATTTTTTTGTATTTTCCTAAGCATTTAGCCCAACACTGAACACAGCATACACTCAGATATTTGTTAAATAAATACGTCTAATGTACCTAGTGACTTAGCTCACACCAACATAAATGTTGTGCAGTGAGAACTGACATTGACTCAGTTGTGCAGATAAAAATGCTGGTGGGGTAGTTTTTGATAATGGGAGCACCACAAGTAGGATGACAGTGGCATAAGGAATCATTTACTCTTTCTGACCTAATTAGATTGGTTATAGAATGCCTAGGATGACCTAATGGAGAAGTTTTTTAGAAATCCTCACTGTCCTTCCCATATCCACAAGGAAGATAGTATGGAGTTTTAAGAAATGGAAAAAAAAGAGTTTAGTTCAACCTTTTCATTTTGTGGATAGCAAACGTAGGCCCAGAAGGCTTGTTTCTACGGAAAAGCCAACGTGGCAGAATGGACCGTGCGCTGGCCTCAGAGCCAGGAAGAGAAGACTTCTAGGCTGGTCTCTGACCCCTGCTGGCTGCTGTGCTTCCCTTGCAGACAAGTCACTTCCCCTTTCAGTGCTGGAGGCTGGAGGCTGGGGCTCTCCTAGTGTGGTCCAAGGAGGGTCCACCAGGTCAAAACTGTTTATGCGATAGTACTAAGATGGTTTACTTTCTCATAACCCACATAAACAAAAGTGTTGGGTGGGGCCGTGTCCCGGATAATTAAGAGTGTAGAGAGCCCCTGAGGCCAAGAAGTTTTAGCATCATGGCTCTAAGTTGAAGAGGAGGTATCTGATCGGCCTTGTTACAGAGTAGAATTTCTCATTGCAGGAGCTCCCTACCCAAACTTTATTAGAAGTCGAGTCTAGAATGGCTCATCTTACTCTCCATCTTCAATTCCTATCGATCCTTTAAAACACCAATCCTGACTTCTCTATGAAGCCTTCTAGTCTCACGTACCCTTTTTGCACCTCTCATCCAGTGGTTATTTTGTGTTTCAGTTAATTTTGGGGGGGGGAGTGGTGGAGGGGACTGGCACACACAGGAACCTAACAGAGAGCCACCTACTTTAGTGAGAAAAACCCACGTGTTCAGAGCGGCTCTCGGCTCTGGATGGCAGGTATTGATGTCTTTGGTCTCTTCTGGAATTAGACACAGCACAACAAAGCCATGTCACTGCTTTGCTTCCCTACTGATCTTCCTCACCCTTCTCCTGGACAGATCTTCTCCACTTTGGACAAATCACTGACATGCTCTTTTACCTCACAGTCACTCTTTACTAAGTTTATGCTGTTCCTTTAAGCCTGGGAACTGCAAAACTCCCTAATTTGGCTCTTCATAGTATAGACCACAGGATACTACATTGTTGGATCACCTCTCGGCTCAGGCTCCAAACCGAGCAGAGCCCAAGGCAAAACTCCAGGTTAGCCCCTTGGGCAGTATAGACCCACCCAGCCAGCTCCTCACTCGTGAGGATTCCAGGCTGTCCAGTCAGCTCCAGATCTGTTCTTAGAGCAAGAACAGATGCAAAGCCTAGCTTTTCCTGATTCTCTTTGAAACCAGAGAGGGCAGTAAGGGAGCAGCTCTCAAGCTCTCTAGCTGACTGTGGAAGGCTGGAGGTGAAAGGAGCTCATGCAGCCAGTCAACAGGCTCCCCAGCAAAGCATGTGAACGTTGTGTTCTTGGCTGATTCTCCTGATTGCTTCTTATCTCAGTTCCGTCACCGCTTTGTTTTTGTTTGCTTTAAGACACTGGAGTAGTGAAAAAACAATCTCCTGGTGATCAGTAACTGACCTTTCTGTTCTGAGGCAAAACTCATGAAATCCACCTGACGTTATGAAATCAGCGGTCTTTATTTAATTTTGCTATAATCCCCAGTTATTTGATTTACTACTTTGTGAGTTATAACCTCACCAACAAGGCACATAGCGTGGGTTTGAGCACTTTGCCTGAATTCAAGTGTGACAAATCTGACACTTGCTAGCCTCTTGACCTTGGGCAAGTGACTGAACTTCTGTCTGCCTCAGTTTCCTCATCTATAAAATGGGGACTGTAATAGCATCTACCTCATAAGGTTGTCATGAGATAGTATTTGCAGTGTGTCCCAACCTTAAGTACCATATAAACTTATTATTGTTGTTAATTAGCTGAGGAACCACAATGCCCTGCAGCCACAGTCATTGCTTTGCCCTCAAGCAGTTTCCTCTCATCTGAGAGATGAAACAGTAAAACACAATATGACATACAGAACTGTGCTTTTCCGTTCTGCTTCCCAGTGAGAGTGACAGACTGGCAGATGATGTTAAGAATCAGCTTTGAGATTATCAATAAATAATGATTGACTGTCTGTAAAGTTTAAAATAGTGTATTTCTTAGTTAAGAACCACTAACATTTTGGAGGACCAGATCAGGATCCAAAATGATCTCAACAGGCTAGAACATTAGACCACATAAAATAAGATGAAAATTTCATAGAAATACATATGAAGTCACATACTTGGCTTAAAAAGAGAACAGCATAGGTATTAGTTGTGACCTGTGTATGCTTAGATATCAATCTTCCTGAAGTTCTAGGGCTTTTAGTGGACTACAAGCTCAGTGTGAGTTAACATAGATTGTTGTTGTGATTCATGACTGGATTAAAAGAGGAGACATAGAAATTAACAAGGAAGTTAATAGCCCTGAATTCTGCCTAGATCAAATCCTGTCTAGAGCATAGTATTCAGATTTAGATGGCCATTTTAGCAAGGATATTTATGTGTGCTGGAAGAGCATTAGAAAAGAGTGGTAAGGGGCAGCTAGGTGGCGCAGTGGATAGAGCACCGGCCCTGGAGTCAAGAGGACCTGAGTTTAAATCCGGCCTCAGACACTTAACACGCACCAGCTGTGTGACTCTGGACAAGTCATTTAACCCCAATTGCCTCACCAAAAAGAGAGAAAGAAAAGGGTGGTAAACTGCCTCAAGATTATATTAGATTTGTCAGTGCTTTCCTGGTTTATTTTTCAAGAAATAGCTGAGAAAGTTGTTGACAAATTTTTTGTTATGAATCAATTCCTTTTGAGTACAGTGAGATTTTTGTGAAAGAAGAGCAAAATGACATCATGTACTATGGGTTTGGGAGTTTTACTTAAGGTGATACAGTCTATATGATCTTTTAAGCACAGTTTTACACTTAAATTACAAACAAGCTATGGATTATGCCTTTCCCTTAATACTAATGTGAGATTCTTTCCAGCTTATCCATATGTGTCTTGTTTGTATATAGTTGCATGTTGTCTCCCCATTAGACTGTGAGCTCCTGGAGCTCACGCTGTATATAACTCTACTATTTTTGCCTTTCTTTGTATCCCTAGCACATTGTTTGTTATGTGGTAGGTACTTAATAAATTCTTCTTGATTTGACTATCAGTGCCATCCATATCTTATGGCATTCCAGTACCCCTTTATAGATTATTCAGAAAGATTAAAATACATACAGTATTTTGTGCAGGAACACCCCATTTCTGTTTTTACTAGTGTACATGGAGGGAGACCATTCTAAAATATATTTAGAATCATAGGGAAAGGGATGGCACTTGTGATTGCATTGATGTAGGAAACTCTCAACTCCCTTCACCAAAGCCTTCTATGCAATTTCTTTTCTTGGAGAGTTGCCTGAGGCCCTGAGATCTGAATGACTTGCCCCATCATAGTCACTGAGTGTCATATTGTGAGTAAGCCCTTATTTCCTCTTTTGATGGCCACTTCATAGCAACTACCTCTGTCTAATTCATAGCAGCAGAACTTGAGTTATAAATTTAAAGAATGCTTGCACTCTATTGTAAATTGTGAAGTTGAAAAAGCAGGGAAAACTTGATTTTCTTTTCCAACTCATGAAAAACTACAAAGAGGAAGATGAGAACAGAACTGCATAACCTTATTTTAACCTGCCTAAAATAGTATTTTCCATTTTTGTTAACAAGTTCCTCACTTATGAAGTGTTTGGATGGAGGTGAGAAAGAGAAAAATATTTGGGGAGGGGGGAAAGAAAAGAGAATTTATTGTAAAGAAAAAAAAACTGGATTATATAACTTTGTTTTGCTTAAATGCACTGTTTATGAATGTTGTTTTTGGTTTTGCGTACATGATTTTGTCAATTACTTTTTACATTTTTATTTCCTGGGAAAAGGCAGTACCAGGAAATAGCAGCAGATTTAGTCATTAAAAATCTGCCAATATTTTTAAAAGCATCTTTATTGAGGAATCATAGACTCCTAGAAAGTTCCTAGGAAGTTCTTTGTCCTAGAAGTAAGTCATCTGTTTAGCTCAACCTGCCTCTCGATATGGGACCTCTTCTACAAATACCCCTGAGAATGACCACTTCACTTTTTCTACGCTAAAATAGCCAACACATTGGCCTTATTCATTTTTTCTTTTCTTGATTTTTGTTACATTTAAAACAAGTAAGAAATTTGTACTGTAAACTCCATGTAGGGAATGGCTTGTTAAGCTTTGTATCTCTGTCCCCTAGTAGTGTGGCATAGTGGATAGAGGTCAGGCCTTAAAGTCATGAAGATCTAAGTTCAAGTCTTAACCTCTGACCCAAACTGACTTTGTGTGAGTGGGCAAGCCACTTGACTTCTCATTGCCTCTGGCAGCTCTCTTAACACTATATATGTTAAAGTTATTTTGTTGACCTATAGTAGTAGTTTCCACACACCACTGTGTTTCGTACAGATGAAATCATGGGTATAAAACCCCACTACCCAAAAGAAATTCTCATTTCCTAGCAGAATGCAGTCCACATAGTAGGTATTTAATAAATGTTTGTTGAACTGAATTAAGCAATATTAAAATAATAGACCATAGTTTTCAAAGTGGTTTAGCATATATCACTTACCATCACATCACGGTCATTTGATTCTCCAAGGAATACTGTGAGACAGGGCAGGTGATATCCTTAGTTTTACAGATAAGAAAGGAAGCTGAGGCCCCAAGGAATCAAGGGACTTGTCCACAGTCATGAAGCTAATTATTAATGAGAGACACAGCCAGGCCTAGAATGGGGTTTCCAGGCAGCTTGATGGTATTCTGATACAGTTGGGCTGAACATCGATTAAGTAGTGTGATCATTCCTCTTTCCTGTTCATCTCTCTTATTTTTCCTCATTTATGTTTCCTCCAATAAGGTATTGCCTCCTTGAGAGGCCATTTTCATTTTTGACATTCTATCACCAGAACTGAGTACAGTGTCTCAGCTCTAACAGGCATGTGGGAGGTGCTCACGAATGGCTCAGTTGGTGACTGATTTGAGTTAGTTATCTTAACTTTGATCTTTTCATGACCTTTGGGTGTTTGAAAATGCAATATCTGTTTATATTCATGTGAAAGCTCTTGCTACAATTTGAGTTACTTGTATGGTGTTGAGCTCTTTGAAGGAAAGTCTGTACAAAAATATGGTGAAGTAAATTGTAAACCATTTGTATTTCAGATTAAATGAAAGTTTCACGATTCACCTGTTTCTCTCTGGTGTTACGTAAAACCATTATTATAATTTGAAAAATGACTGTACTTAAAATAAGGAGATGTGAAAAGAATGAAATTATACTAAAAAGTATTCAATAATATGATCTAGACCTCTTTGAACACTGTTATTACCAGTGATTTAAGCTTAGTCTGCTTTTTGAAGTGAATATTTGAACAGATGTCATGAATATTTGTTTTTTTCCCTAAGATTTTACCAAGAAAAGCCACAATTATTCATGTTCTGTTAGGCCATGTAAGCAAGCAGAGCTCTTCTCATTCCCCAAAATTTCAGTATGTTTCTACTAAGGAAGGCACAACACTAACTTTTATAATATTTGCAATTTTAGGAGTGTTTTAAGGGAAGCTGGGCCACTCACAAGTTACTACACAAGAAAGCAAGTAAGTAAAATCACATCTCTCTTCTGCTATCATAAGCATTCTATTCAGAATTTCAGTCTCCTAGAGTGTAAGCTCCTTGAGGGCAGGGGCTTTGGATTTTCATTTTGTCTTTGGATCCCCAGTACGTTGCAGAGTGCCTAACATGTAGTAGGTGCTTGGTGTTAGGTTGAATTGGGTTGGGTTTTCACACCACAGGGAAAAAAAAATCTCTTGCTTTGCTAAAAGGAATATACTTAGTATTATTTTCATAATGCTTCTGAGCTAAGACTTGCAGGATGTGTTGCTCTTTACTTAAAAATGAGTAATGTGCACACAGTGCTTTGCAGACCATACAGTTTACTATCAGGGGTTCTTAAAACCTTGTTTGTGTCATGGACCCCTTTGGTAGTCCAAGGAATCACCAGTGACATCACACAAGTATAGACGAAAAGAGTGTGACCAGCCACAGGATCAATCTAATAATTTCAGTAATTCCTAAATGATAAGCATAAACAACGTTTTGAGATACGTATATCTATGTAATATGTGATGTAAAGCTGTTTGGGATTCCTATTGGAGACACAAATCACGCCTGCTAACGATACTACTTTGGTTTGTCGCCTCCATGTATAGTCGAAGGACCCGCCCTGTTTCCCTTAAAGATTTGTGAAAATAAGGAGTGGGATATTCTTTTTTAAAGTACTCCTAGTCCTGTACTTATATACCCAAGTGATGATGGATCGCTTCTCTCCCCCACTTTTTTCAGTCATCCAGCTCATTTTTTTTTTAAAACAAATATCTTTTTCTATCCCTGTCACTTCAGAGAAATACAGCTAAACAAAGTAAACGTTGGCCGTGTGTGCCAGTGTCTGTCTCATTCCTCACCTCTAGTCTGCTACTTCTGAGTAATAGGTACACATCCCACTCTCCATCTTGTGAAGTCAAGATGACAGTGTCCTGGTGTCTGTAGGATTGTTCTTGTGTTATTGTAGTCAGGTTGTCCGCTGTTCTGCTTCTGTTTACTTGCCTGTGCCTCAGTCTATGCAAGATTCTTTATATTTATTTCTCATGGAGTAGTTGTGTTTGTTACACCATGAAACAGTTCAGACATTCTTCAAGCAGTGGGCACCTACTTTGAGACCTCAGCTTTGGAACGGTGGCCCCATTTATTATTCCCACCATGGATGGGTGTAACCCATTGGGCAATAGCAAAGTAATACTCCACCTTTTTGAAACTTTTCTTTTCTTTTCTTCTTCTTTTTTTTTTTTACTGAAAAAACGTATATCTTGTAGCCATAGTGTAGCAGAAAACATTAGACATCATTAGCCAGCCTCATTTCGTTTGTCTTTCATCTGAACTTATCCATTGTTAGCAATGTTCAATGCCCTTACAGGACATTGTGATACTAAGTTACAGAGAGTTAGCCTGACCCTGGTAAGCTGATTCCACAGCTGTCAGTGTAGACTGCTTCTCCCTCTAGTCTCCCATTCTGAGGTGCTGTGTCAGTCAGTGCAAGGAGATGTGGATAAAAGAATGGGGGATGTGGGGCAGCTAGGTCGCGCAGTGGATAGGGCACTGGTCCTGAAGTCAGGAGGACTGGAGTTCAGATCCGGCCTCAGACCAAACACTTGACACTCACTAGCTGTGCGACCCTGGGCAAATCACTTAACCCCAATTGCCTAAAAATAAAAAATAAAAACAAAATTAAAAAAAAAAGAGTGGGGGATGATTGAGCACAAGCCATGACCACTTTTGGAAAACCAGCTGGATCCATGGCGGTGTCATAGTCTGTATATACAGTTGTGATGGTTGTCAAGAAGCCTTTGTTTCATCTCAAGCCTCATTATTTCACACCTATTAGACAAAATATCCATCTGTCCCATGATCACTTTGGAAAGAATTGGCTGATTCTGACCAAGTTTGGTTTGCTGCTAAAATATACCTTGACTTCTGTTTGTGAATTCAGTAGTCAGCTTGAAACAAGATGTTTTGTGTTTGTCTTTGTTTTTGTTTTATTTTTAATGGACAGAGCTTCTCTAATTACACTGAGTAAAATCCATTTCACTGCCTGGGTGTCATCTTAGACTCCTCTTTCTCATTTAGCCCACATTTCCAATCAGTTACCAATTCTTGTCATTTCTTCCCACACAATGTCCCTTGTATACCTTCTCTGCTTCTATAATCAGCACCCTTGCACTGGTCCCTCCATCACTTCCTGCCTGGACTATTGCGACAATCTCTGCTTCAAGTTTCCGTTCTCCCCTTTCCATCCTCCACACGGCTAGCTGCCAAAGAGATTTTCCCAAGTGCAGGTTTGAGGACCTCGCTGCTAAGTAAGCTTCATTGGCTCTCTAGTACCTCTAGGATCAAATAGAAATTCCTCTGTGGGGTATTTAAAGCTCCTTCACAGCCTAGACCCAATCTGTCTTTCTAATCTTCTTAAACATTGTTCCCTTCCCCATTTTCTTGGGTCTTGTGGCCCACTTGCTGTTCTTCACCTGTGATGCTCCATGTTTCACCTGAGGGGCTCAGGGTAGCTGAACTGGCTTGGAGCGCCCTCCTTCACATCTTAGAATCCCTGCTTTCTTTCAAGGTTCAGCCCGAGTGCTGCTTTCTCTAGGAAACTTTTCATGGTCCGTCTTCCCGCTCTGCTGTTGGTGCTTCCTTTCCAAGATGATGATGCATTGATTCAGTACATATCATACATATGCCAATTCGTGGATATGTTACCACTCCCATTATGAAAGCTTCTTGGCGGCAGAGCTGTTTTTATTATCTTTTTGTATCCCCAGTGCAGTGCGGTGCCTGCCATGTGTTAAAACTCTTAGTTAAAGCTTTTTGGTTGACTGATAAAAGATCTAGAGCTGGAAGGGACCTTCAAGGCTCTCTGTTCCAGCCCTCTCATTTTACAAAATTTACACAGTTGGAGCTTAGGGAAGTTAAAGTTCTTGCCCAGTGTCATCAAATTAATGAGCACCAGTAGTGAGATTTGAACCCAGGTGTCTGACTCTAGAGCCAGCGTTTTTTACGCTGTGCCAGGCTGCCTCCAATGTAGAATCAAGAAAATGCTGAGCTGGCTTTTTGCCTCCTCCCTATTTTTAGGCACTACAACAAAGAAAAAGTCCATCCACAAGCCCATAACTAAGTGAATGTAAATATATAGATAGAGGTGTGATGGTAGACCTGCATAGGCAGTTAGTGGTGCAGTGAATAGAGTGGATAGAGTGCTGGGCCTTGAGTTCAAATCCAGCATCAGACATTTACCAGCTGTGTGACTCTGAGCTAGTCATTTTTAACTATTGCCTGCCTCATTTTCCTCATTTATAAGGTAGGAATATTAATAGGACCTACCTCTCTGGGTTATTGTGAGGATAATATTGGTAAAGCACTTTGCAGAACAAGAAGGTGTTTTGTAAACACTAGCTTCATCATCATCATCAGTCACCTCATTCCCTTTGCCCTCTCATAATTCTTTAAGGCAGCATGTCATTTTCACTCAGTCTGCCAGAGGTCATACTCCCAATTTCAAATGCACAGTCTTCTTTCAAAACACTGTAGTTATGCCATTGACATACTCAGTGTCTTTCTTCTCTCAAAATTTAAAGAGGAAGTACTGGATGAATGCTTTTTTTTTTTTTTTTTTAAGAATTCAGAACTGTCTTGTTAAAAATATAAAGCATTTATTTTTTAGTACTTTAACAGTCTTCTGTACTTCCTTTCAAGTATTTCTCCTACCTTTTCAAAACATCCTGTATATGATGGTCTCTAGATTCAGAGGACCCCAGTAAAATTTTATCTGTGTCATTTACTGGTGGTGTTGCCTTGGGCAAGTCATTTAACCTCAGGTCCTCAGCTTCCGAAGTAAAATTAAAGACGTTAGACCAGATGGTCTTTGTGGTGCCTTCTAACTCCATAGCTAGGATCCTGGGTATCCAAACAGTAACAGTGTTTGATGGGCTGAAGGCTTCAGTTTCACTATTATTCCATTTTAATGTCAGGAAATGACTTTCAATATTGTTCTTGTTCAGGAAAACCCAGGCTAATGGGCTGAATGACCCAGTTCATTCAGAGCTTTTAAAGGGGAAAATCTGAATATAGATTTGGTGTGCTTTGGATCAGACCTAAGATTGTGAGTTAAGGTAAAGTTGTCTTGACCTTTCCCAGAATTGTAGGCATATTCCAGTCTTATATTACTAGATATTCTTTTATTTTATTTATTTATTTATTTATTTTCGGTTAGGCAGTGGGGTTAAGTGACTTGCCCAGGATTACACAGCTAGTAAATGTCATGTGTCTGAGGTCAGATTTGAACTCAGGTCCTCCTGAATACAGGGCCAGTGCTGTATCCACTGCGCCACCTAGCTGCCCCCTAGATATTCTTAGATATGTAAGAACTGGCCATTTTTTTTATGTCTCTCAAGTAAGCAGAAACCTCAGTGAGGATTTTTATCTAATAACGTGTTTGAAAGATATTGCTCAGTTATTTAATAAGCATTTATTAAATGCCTTTTTGTTGTTCAGTCATTTAAATTTTTTTTTTTTTTTGGTGAGGCAGTTGGAGTTAAGTGACTTGCCCAGAGTCACAGAGCTAGTGAGTGTTATGTGTCTGAGGACAGATTTGAACTCAGGTCCTCCTGACTCCAAGGCCAATGCTCTGTCACTGCCCCCAGTCATTTCATTTGTGTCCGACTCTACATGACCCCATCTGGGATTTTCTTGGCAGAAATACTGGAGTGGTTTGCTATTTCCTTCTCTGCCTCATTTTACAGATGAGGAAACTGAGGCAAGCAGGGTTAAGTGATTTGCCCAGGGTCACACATCTAGTAAGAGTCCTCATTAGGCCAGATTTGAATTCAGGAAGATGAATCTTCCTGACTTCTAGGCCTGCCACTCTATCCACTGCACCATCCAGCTGCCATTAAGTGCCTACTATGTACAAAGACAAAAATAGTAATTAGTATTTATATAGCACTGTATGATTTGCAAATTACTTTGCTTGCTATCTCATGTCCTCACAGTAGGCGCTACTGCTATCCTTTTTTTTTCCCCAGAAGAGAAGACTGAGGCTGAGAGACTTTAAGTGACTTGCCTAGACCACCCCAAGCCAGTAAGTGCCTGAGGCAGTTTTTTCACTTAGGCCTTTGTGACTCCAGGGCAAGTGCTTTATTCTCTTTGCCCACCTACCTCTTCTTAAGCTTACTGATTTCATCAGATTAACTTGGTAGGCCCCCCTTTTCTACCTCCCCCTCTCCCATTCTATTAAAAGACCTTTTTAATGTGGAGTTAATTGACTCCAATTTTCATTCAGATTTAGCAGTCTAGACCGTTGAAGGTGCAGAACTGTATCTGTTTGCATATTGTCCTGGAATGCCTTTATGATACAGCATGTAAGCAAATACATTGGAACCATCAATTTCCGAGTGTGAATAATGCCCCCAAAACTGAATAGAACCTGCTACACATTAGTCTTGCTTATATAGATTGCTTTTGATTGCTAGATTTTTTTTTTTAACAAGCATGTTGGTAGATTTCTTTGAAAATGGACGGGGCGGGGGGGGGGGGGGGGGGGGGGGGTTGGGAAACAGATTGTGGAAATGCAGAACCAGCTGGAAGCCTAGGAAACTTTTACACTTTTTTTTTTTAAACTCAGGAATATATTAAATGCAGAAAGCCCATATCCTATTGTTATTCTGTCCTTGCTTTCAGGTAAAAAATTACTCTTGAGGCTCATGTTTTGGAAGAATGTAGGAAATGTAGGAAAGGGTCAGGTTATTTAATTGAAGCAGGCATCCAAGTTGTCTGCATTTCCATCTCATTTTCCTCTGTGGTTTGGCCCTACTGGCAGCAAATAGTGTTCAGAGCTCATGTTTGGGGAAAAATAACAGTCTGATGGTTGTCACTTAATATTCATTGTGGTTGTCTTCAACTCTTTTTAGAATAGAGGGTCATAAATTGAGTAGTATAATGCAATTTAATAATAACCTTTGTCCTTTCAGTATTGCTTCATGGTTGATTGTTTGCTTTTTTTTGTTTCTTTTAATTGTTCTAGACTCAAAATATGTCTTCTGGGACTTTTCAACCCAAGGTAGACTGTGGTAGAATGTAAAGGGTATAGGACTGGTACTCAAGACGTTTGGGTTCTAATCCCAGCTTTGCCATCAACTAGTTGGGTTATGTTGGCAAACTAGTTTGCTTCTGACCTCAAGATTTTCGTATGTAAAAATGTATGAGATGATGTTTCAGTTCTACAGTTTTGCCTTCTGTGTTCCATACCAACTTATAGTGCATCAGTTATTAGAAAAATTGAGCTTTTCTTGTGTAGGTACAAAACTGTTTTGTCTTAACTTATTTTGTTTTTTAATTACCAAGCATGTACTTTTTTGTTCCTCCTCAATATAAAAGAAAAACATAAAAGCAAAACCTTTGTAGCAAATATGCATAGTCAAGCAAGACAAATCCCTACATTGCCCACGTCTGAAAAATTGTGTCTCATTCCACATCTTGAATCAGTTCTTAATTTTCTTTTTTTTTTTTAATTTTCTAAATATATGCTGACCCCCAGTAGAATGAGCATTATGGGAATAGAGAGATTTATCCTTGATGGGAAAGGGGAAGAGGGGTAGTTCTCTGGTCACTCTAAGGAAGGGGGGGAAAGGAGCTCTGGCTAGTTTCCTAAGCATCCCATTCAAACTGCTCCCATCTTTAGTTCTCTTTGGTTGACTGATGTGTTTTGACATTGCTGTAGTTTGTTTCAGAATGTGTACTTCTTGAGAGAGTGAATGTCGTTACATGTTGGTATCTACTAAATATTTAGAATTAATAGCTAACACCATATTTATCTGTTGGGTTTTTTGGGGGGGGGGAGGTTCTTTGCTGTTGCCTGTTGGTTGGTCTCACTGTGACAAGTCTTCCCTACTCCAATTCATCCTCCACTCAGCTGTCAAAGTGATCTTCCTAAAGTGCAGAATTCTGTCCATTAACTGAATCAATGCCAGATGGCTACCTCCAGAATCAAATACAAAAATCTTCTGTTTGCGTTTTAAATCTCTTCATAACCTGACCCTTTCCTACATATCCTACATTCTCCAACCCCCTTCCTACCTCCTTTTGTGTCATGTGTTCTCCTTTAGATTGTAAGCTCCTTGAGGGCAGAGGCTTTCTTTTTACTCATTGTATCACTAGCACTTGGCACTGTGCTCTCCCTCCTCATCTCTGCCTCTTGCCTTCCCTGGCTTCCTTCAAGTCCCATCCAAAACCCTACCTCCTTTTTTAAAAAAAATTCAACTTTATTTTATTTTCCATTTCAGATTCTCTTCCTCCTCTTCTGTTTCCCTACCCATTAAGAAGAAAAGAAAAACAAAACTCATTACAAATAAACAATATAAATAAATAAACAAATTTCTTTATTTGCCATGTTTCAAAAAACAAAAACAAGAGCAAGAAAAAGAGAAAAACTATGCTTCCATCTGTATTCTGAATACATTGGCTCTCTATCTGGAAGTGGATAGCATGTTTCATCATAAGCCCTTTGGAATTGTGGAGGGTCATTGTGTTGATCAGGGTTGATTGCCTTAAGATTTCTATCACTTGTATCAGTTGTTCTCCTGTTTCTGCTCACTTCTGCATCAGTTCATGTAAGTCTTCCCAGGTTTTTCTGAAACCATCCCCCTCATCATTTCTTAAAGCACAGTAGTATTTCATCAGGTTCACGTACCATAACTCACTTGTTCAGCCATTCCCCATTTGATGGACTTTAGTTTCCAGTTCTTTGCCAAAAGGGCTGCTATAAATATTCTTGTACCTACAAGCCCCTTTCCTCTTTATTTGATCTCTTTGAGGTACAGATCAAGTAGCAGTATTGCTGGTTCAAAGGTTAGACACAGTTTAACAGCAAAACCCACCTTCTGCAAGAAGACTTTCTCAGTCTTCCTTAATCTTAGTGACTTCCCTCTGAGATGACCTCCAGTTACCCTGTGTTTGTACAAAATTGTTCTTGTAGGATCTTTCCTCTCTGCCATTAGACCCCTGAGCTCCTTGAGAGCAGGGACCCTCTTTTCACTGTGCTTACAACATACTTGGTACATATTAGATGCTTCAAAAATGCTTGCTGCATTTTTTTGTCTGTGCTGCCCTGTTTGTCCTATTTGTATAGATTTGAACAGTCAGTTCCGAGAACAGGGCACAGTAGTGATGGCTAAGTAACATTTTCAGTGTTGTGGGTATATTGAAAGTCACTTGGATAAACCTAGGGCAGATCTTTGGTTCTGTTTTTGTTTTTTGGAAAAGTTAGGAATCTGAGCTTTTAGTCAGTCTAGAATTCATGGAAAGTACCTGCTACATCTATTAGTTAGGAAGGTTTTGCCTTATAATCTGAAGTTTTAAAATAAGCTTATACGTGTTTGCATGTGTATTTTATTGGTGTCTTGCTTTTACATCATGTTCATTTTCCACACCTACCTCTGGAGTTGAACCATTCCTACTTACAACATGAAACAATTAAGCAAAAATATCTAATACAGAAACCATGTCTAGAAGGGAGTGAGTATATCAGTGTTCTGTTCTACTGGCTCCTCACCTTTCTTCTGGGACAGAGGTATGTTTTGATGTGCTTCAAGCTTTGTTATAAATTTTTCCTTTACTCAGAGTTCAATTTAGTCATTATAAAATGTAGCTTTTATTTACACTTATTTTGCTTTGCATCTTCATCCATCATTTCTTGGTACCCAATAACATTCTAAAATAAGGTTGGTATAAATTGAAATAATAGAAGCAAATATATGTGGTACTCATGCATGACAATACTTGGCAATAATGGGACATTATTGGGAACTGGTTACATTGAACCATTGGGGAGAAAATTGTAATATTGTTTTCAGAAGTTCGACTTGGGATTAGAAGCTATTTCCGCCAGTCTAGGGGAGATACTGCAGGCTAGTGATGTAGTAGACAGATTTGCTCTGTTTTTCTTGTTTTGTGTCTATTGGTTCTTAAGTTTTTTGCCTTACTATTGATAGCTTGTATCGCTAAAAAGAAGTGTTTACATTTTTGTGTATTTCAAATGTACAATATTTAAATATTTAAATGTTTAGTTTAAACATTTCTTTTTCTTTAAATATTTTAATTTCTTTAAAAATTCTTTAAATATTTCTTTTTCTAGAAGATGAAAAAGCGAAACATGAAGTTTCTTCTTGGACTGTGGAAGGGGATATTAACACAGATCCTTGGTCAGGTTATAGATACACTGGTAAACTTAGACCACATTATCCACTGGTGAGTAAATAAAGTAACATTTTAATTTTAAGTAACAATTACTTGTTAAGTGAAAAATTCAGAACTCTATTTTGCAAGACTGAATTAACTTCCTACACTTGTGCTCCCCTCAATTTTTTTTTCCCCTCAGTTTTTTTGAGGGGCCTACTTCAGTTGTCTTAGTATTTTAAAAATACATATATCTTTCAGATATCTCTCATTTTTACATTACTTGGTTTTCCAAACCATGTATCCTTCTTCCACTTACAGAAGACCATCCCTTATTAACAAAGAATTTTTTTTAAATGTTTGAAAGAGGAGGGAAAAAAATCCAATGATTGCCTTACTACTTTCTTAAATTAACTTACTGATCTTTTTACCACTTACATTTCTGTGTCTTTCCTGCTACCCCTTCCCTGTGAACCATCCATCAATAGTAAGTTTTTTAAATATTAAAAAAGACAAAAATTCAGTGACCTTGTTATTTTTATAGTTTCATGGTATCTCTTAAAATAGTTTTTTTTTCCCTTGGACAACAGTTAGATGTGCTGGAACTTTGAAATTAAATATTAGTATTTTCATTTTCTACTCAGTTTTTCTCAAGTGATTCCATTTTCTATGACAAACCAGATGATTATCGAAATGCTAATTTTAAAGGACTTGATGGTTTTATCATTAGTCTTGTCTTGTTTGCAAACACAGTAGAATAATGAGGGATTTAAAAGGCACAAGACAGCAAATTCCCAGAGAAAATAAAATTTTTTTTCTTTTCCTTATCCTGAAGGGATAGGGGACAGATTTTTTGCACGAGTTCTGTCTCTGCTTTTTGTATTTATCAATATTGCTTCTTGGCAGTGTGGAGTAAGAACTAGAGAACTGGACTTGTAGGCCGGTGCTAGGGTCCTAATTCTGCCTCAGACTTGCTTGTGGTGTGAGCATGGGCAGGTCATTCAGCCTCTCACTTGGAGGCTTATGGGAGTGACAGGACTTGTAAAATTGTTGTGAGCAAAGTGCTTTGCAGTGGACAAGCAGGGCAGTTTTCATAGTAATGTGTAGAATTTATTATTTACTTTTTTAAAAAGGAAGCAATATGAAATGGAATTTCACATAAAATTCTCTTTTGGTATGTGCCTGTGTTTCCTTTTTCTCTTCCCTGCAATTTTTTTTTTTTTTTTTTTTTTGGTCTTCAGGAAAAACACTCCTTTGGCTCCCAAAATGTTTTGCAAGTCTCCAAGCATGATATGAAGAATTGTTATTATTGTTGTTGTTGTTATTATTATTGTTATTCCCCTCTTTCCTTTACAATTTAAATTGTCAGTATTAAGAAAGAGAAATTTGGCATCATAACCAAGTAATAATGATGTATTAAATAAAATTTTGGAATGAACAGGTTTATTTTTTCTTCAGTGATGACTGATTCAAATAATGAATACTTATTGCACTTTAAACTTGTTTCTGCTCTGTACTTTGTTTTTTAGATGCCAACTAGACCGGTGCCAAGTTATATTCAGAGACCTGACTATGCTGATCATCCTTTAGGTAATTTCAGTTACATATCTTACTGTTTATTTAGTCTGTGTATTTGGTGGCTGCCACTAACAACAGGGATTTACTTTGCTTGTGGTTTCTTACGTATTAATCTCAAAAATATGCAAATTTTATCGCCTAATTCAATTCACTATTTCATTTTATAAACTCCTTGTTTATCTCTATAGTATGAATTTTTATTTTTGCTTTGCCTGATAGCATGATTGCAAGTTATACTTTTTTGGATTTGCTTGGTGCAGAATAAATTTTGTTCTAACCTCTCCTTTTTATTCTGCGTATGTGTTTGCTTTTTAGATATGTTTCTTGTAAGTTAGAAATTTTGGGGTTTTATTTCCTTAGTCTGTTATTCTCTTTGTTTTTATTGGATTGTTTAATTCATTCACATTTAAAGTTATGAGTGTTAAGTTTATATTTTCTTCCATTTACGCTTCTAATATTTTTTTTTCCTGAATTAGGATTTTTTTTGTTCTCCTCTTTTTTTTAAGGCAATACTTTATCCCTACAATTATTTTGCTACTTTGTCCCCACAATTATCTCTTTTAATATATCCTGTTAGCAACAAGAGCACCATTTTATTTTAGAATTAAGAACTGAAAATCAGCATTTTCTAGTCTCTCCACTTCCCCCTCCTCCTCATAATTCTCATTACAGGATCTGGGAAAAATCTTTCAGTTTAAAAATGTGATTGTACAACTAGTACATTTGTACCCAGCATCATAGAGTAGACAGTGTGATATAAAAGAAAGTCTGATACTTAGCATTTGTGTGAACCTGGACAAACCTCCTAACCTCTGTGACACTCAGTTTTCTTTCAGTAATTTGAGGGTATTTGATTGGATGATCTCTAAAGCACGGGTTCTTTTCCTGAAGCTGTGACCATTTCTTTTTGTAACTATATTTCAACATAATTGATTTCCTTTGTCATCCTGTTTTTTGTTTTATTTTTTAAGGAAACATTATTATGAGGAGTCCATAGGCTTTGCCAGACTGCCAAGAGGGGTCCATATTGGGGGGAAAAAAAGTTAGGAATGTTCACTCCAAAGGGACTTCAATCTTTAGACCCTATAAACCTCAGCTGTGTTTTCGATTATTTAAAATTCTAGACTGTTGTCAATCAGCAAACAGCCAGCAAATATTTATTAAGCCCATACTATGTGTCAGGCACTGTGCTGAGCTCTAAGGATACAAAGAAAACCCCTTTCCAAAACAAGCAAACAAACCATTTCCTGCTCTCAAGGAGCTTGCATTCTAGTTCAACGTTTAAAATGTAGCTATTCCTTTCACATTGTGACTTTCCCCATTGTGGTTTTAATATGTTGTGGGTTGGCATAAGAAATTAAGTGGGAAGTTTTGGGGAGTTTTGCGGAAGCTGCAGATGACACAGAGCTTATGACCAAATACTTAACCCATATTTTACAATAAGGTACTATAAACACCCCATAAAAGAAAAAAATTCAGACTTCTTCTCTGATATGAAGGGAGGGCCAAAAAGTTGTATGTGGATTTTCCAGATCGCAGGGGCGCCATACCCCTAACCCTCATGATGTGGAAGCGATAACTATTTCCAGAGAATAAGGATCATATGTAAATAAAAATAGATATAATTTTTTTTGCTGCCTTAAGAATAACCTTTATCAAAGAAATAGTTTGTTTTACCGTACACAGCGTGAGCTCCAAATGAGACCCGGGCCCTACGGAGGGGCCAGAATCACTGAACAGGAATGACAGAGACCAACAGTGGGTTGAATGGAAGGGTCTTGTTGACATAAGGGGGTGAGGGCAGAGTGACCCCATCTGAAGAGCCAAGAAGTGCTGTGAGCCCAGGTAGACCAAGTTCAGAGTGTGAGGAAGTCAGGATCAAACAAATCAGCATTAGCAACTCCGACAAATGAGCAGGGCTATGACTTCTGTTCTCAGGGCAGCTGTGGCTTTCTATTGTTTTTGTGTTCACTGCAGGTATTAGAAGGTGTGCTTGTACTCAGGGACAGGCAGTCCCTTTGGGATACTAAGTGGTCCCAGTTAAACTAGGAGAGACTAGGACTTGGGAAGAAGTTCTTTCTTGGTTACTTCAAAATTGCGCCTAAACGTTTAATGACAGGGTTTTTCTCCACTGTTTTCAGTTCTTAGAAAACATGATGGGTGACATTTAAATTGGTAAGACAGTCTTTATAAATAAATTTTGCTGAGAAAGATTTGATTCTTTAATTTTCTAGGCAGAATCCTGATTTTTGTCCTGGAAAAGTTTTTTTAAAAACTTAATAAATTCACTTTATTTAAGTAGAATTGACTTTTTGCAAATGAAATGTGGAATGGCATTGCTACTATGGTAAGGGTTAGAAATGTGATGTTGCATTAATTTTTACACTGTAACCGTATATCATTTAAGACTTTTGCTTACACCTTCCTGAAGAAAAGTGGGAAAATGCTGTTGGATGGTTGTGTGATTGAGTGCAAACTTTTAAAAAAATGAATTATTATGTACTGGTATCTGTGCACATGTGGACCAAGAAGATTAGTTACATGAAGTCATCAAAGATGGCTTTAAAATATAGTAGGACTTTACAAAGTCAGATTAATTAAAATACTACTGAAGACAGTTGTTTGGGTCTAATGAGAATAACTTGAACTAAAGCTGGGCATGATAGTTGGGGCTAACGAATGCCTAAAAACATATTGGCTTATTGGTTATTTCTAGCTTTAATCCCATTTAGATAATTAACTTGCTGAGGGCAGCCCACTTTTTCACATGCAAAGAATGAAAAATCCAATCCAGCTTCTCCCCAGATTGTAGCATCTAAATAAATGAGGTTTTATTGTGATGTCATCAGTGGCATTGCTGTGTCAATCACTACATGTCTGCTCTCCTTCCCGTTCTGTATTGGTTTTATGTTTCTTTTTAGGAATGTCTGAATCTGAACAGGCTCTCAAAGGTACTTCTCAAATAAAAATACTTTCCTCTGAAGATTTAGAAGGCATGCGGTTAGTGTGTAGGGTAAGATTTTTCTTTCCTTTTTTATTGGTTTTGATATGTTGAAGTAATCATGTAGGAAGTGAGCTGAAAGAGCAAGAGTTGCATTGTAAGATTGTGGCTCCTAATGCAGCAAGACAAAAGATATTAATTGGGAATGCCATGTAATGTTTGATGCATCTGCTCTTCCCTAGCCTACTAGATAGCTTGTCATTTTAAAATACAAATAGCAGATAATCTGGCATGGTCTAGTTTCCTCCAATTCTTCATGTTTTGAAATAATGGATAAAATCTTAAGATACCTCACCATTTTAAATCAGCATAACAAAGACAAGGCTTTTTTGGTTGGACTTTCTGATCTGGTTTCAGACCCATTTGCTCTTTCCAAAGTTATCAGTCTTTTTAATTGCTAAACCTGGTGGCCTTTTCTCAGTCCTTATCCTTTTTTACTTCCCTGCAGCTTTTGGTACTATTGACCATTTTCTTTCTGCATATTCTCCTTTTCCCTTTCACGACACTGCTATTTCTTATTTTTCCTTCTCTTTGAATGTTACTTCTGCTGGACTATCATCTCTTGCTGTGTAACCAGGGATATCTCCAAAGGTTCTTTTCTGGGTCCTTTTTACTTTTGTTTATTCCTTCTCTTGTTAATTTCATCAGTCTATACATTTAGACTTGATCTTACTGAGTTCTAGTCTGATGTCACGAATTGCCTTCTGGCCCGCCACCTGTATGGTTCTGCTTTTCAGTTTCCTGTTTCTTTTGAGGGTCCCACCATCCTTCCAGTCACCAATATTTTCAATCTCTGAATCATCCTTAACTCATGCCTCTTATTTAATTAGGTGCCAAGTCTTTTTAGCTATGAGAAGGCATAGCTTCTCTATGCCTTCTCACCTCTCCCCTTCTCTTCAGTCAAACAGCCACCAACATAGTTTACCCTTATTACTCTCACCATCTATCCAAATCGAAAGCCTGACTATTTCATTCACTTGTCCAACAATATTCTGTGGATGCCTGTTGCCTCTGGAGTAAAATACAAACTTTCACCCTGGCCTTAAAAACCCTTCAGAGCTTGAATTTTTACTTCTCAGTACTTATTTCATATTGCTTCCCTCACCCACTTTATGTTCCATCCCAAATAGCCAGTCTGCTTCAGCTGTCCCCCCCATGCCTGGAATGAACTCCCTCCTGACTTTGGCCTCTTAAAATTCCTAGCTTCCTTCAAGGCTCATCTCTGGTGCTACTCCCTCCAGGAAATTCTTCCTGATTCCTCTAGTTATTATTAATCAATCTCTCCCTTCTCAAAGTAAATTTACACATCTGTAAATATAGTATTCACCTTTCAAATGTAAACTCCTTGAGGGCAGGGGAAATTTTTTTTCTTTTGTCTTTCTATTTCTAGCTCCTAGCACATGCCTTGCTGGTCATATGCACTTAATTAAATATTTGTTGAATTGAATTGTTGAGGGATAAAAATCATATTAGGAGTTGGATATATTGCATTACATCATCTCTTCTCATAGCTAATGTGTTCAGAACTTTAGGGTAGAATAATGCATACTTAGTGTAACATGCTGGAAGAACTGGAATATTGTACTATTCATGCTTAAGATATGACTTTCTTAGATGACTGCTATTTAGAATATCTAGTCGTCTTTCTGGGCATAGAATTTTTTAAAAATTTGATTATCCACTTTACAGTGACCAGTTTATGTTTCAGGAAGACACAGACACACACACACACACACACACACAGAGTAATTAAAATGCCATTTCTCATTTAGAAGGATGATTACTACTTGGACTAGTATCAGAAAGGTTATTGAAGTTTTAAAGAAATTAAATCTTAAGTTAATACCTCCCTATGAGGACAAAAATTAATTTTCCCGTTTCCTTACAAAACCTAAGGCAGAGTGAGAAGGATGTCATTTTTTGTTTCTGTTGCCTTATTCTAAATGTGCTGTCACTGACTCCTTCACAGCTTGCAAGGGAAGTGTTGGATGTTGCCGCCATGATGGTTAAACCAGGTGTAACTACTGAAGAAATAGACCACGCTGTCCATTTAGTAAGTTAGCTTTACTTTTATACTTTACAGTTTGTCTTCTTCTCTTATCTACATTCTAAATTATATGTAACATGAAAGTTATATGGTCTTTAAAATGTCGGGGAGTTGAACCAATTCAAAACAAGGTTTTGACCATGTGTTGTCGTTAAGCGCCTATGAATCCCACTGTTCAGTAAGATGCTGATGTATTAATGTCTCACAGTTGTATGTTTTGAAGACTTAGAAACCGTCCCTTTATCATTATCTTAAATAAAGAATGCTGTAGTTAATTACAAAGTGGGACATTCTCAAATAAAAATACAGCTGCCCATAAGATATACACGTAGCAGACGAGAGTTCTTTAGCTTAAGGAGCACTGTGGAAACTGCAGGTTTTTTCACTGTTTAGCTTCATTTATTGTATCATTGTAATTCTGTAACTACTATATCATAGAAAAGAGTCAGAGTTTGTTAATTTTTTTTAAGGTATAAGATTATTTCTAGTTTTGAAATTTTAATTAAATAAAAGTTGGGTGGGCAAGTTAACTCCCTCTCTCCTTTTCAAATGGAAGATTTTCTGAGTTGGGCCCTAAGTTTGAATCCTACCTCTGCCACTTACTAACTCTATGACCTTGGGCCTTGGTTTCCTTATCTGTAAAATGAGGAGGTTCAACTTTGGCACCTCTAAGCTCATGCTTTGCAGGTCTAGAGCTATGATATAATTTTATAAAGATGAGACTTCATATTTTAAATAACAATAATATAATAATGACTAGCATTCTCATGGTACTTTAGGGTTTACAGAGCACATTACAAATATTATGTCATTTGATCCTCACTGTAATTCTGTGAGATAGGTGTGTTAATCATTATCCCACTTTATAGATGAGGAAATTGAGACTGAGAAATTAACTGATGTGCCCAGGGTCACACAGCTAACAATTGTATTTCTCTAAAATAGGTAGATATGTCCACCCAACTAATGCTTCTATTTATCTGAAGTGGGTAGAAAGATCTTCCATCTGTATTAAATAGTTAAATGACTTAACCTGACTATTTCCACTTGGAGAGAAATTCAGTAAGTACAGGTCAAGTGTGATCTGATTGGCAGACACCATAAATATTACTCTAGACTGAAAATTACCATAGGATCGTCTGCCTGATGGCTTTGTTTTGATTCTGACATTCCAAATTCATGACATCAAACTAGATAGATAGATAGATAGATAGATAGATAGATAGATAGATAGATAGATAGATAGATGTTTCAGTATTGCTTATGTTTCTAAGATATTCTTTCCCTTCTACTCCCTCCCAGAACCATCTTACGGCAACAATTAACAGAGAAGAAAAAATAGAGTTCAGCCAAGCTAGCCGACAAATGGACCAACCCCCAAATTATATGTAGTCTTCCCCACCGGTAGCTCCCCAGCTTTACAAAGAAGCAGAGAAACGTTCTCATACCTCCTTTGGGGCCCATCTCGACTGTTTACATTTACATACATTACAACAGTTACATTTCACAGCATTCAGTTTTGTGTTGTTGTTAACATCTATATTGTAGTCTTGTTGATTTTTTTTCCTGGATTTGTTGTATTATCACTTTGCATCAGGTTATAAAAGTCTTTTAAAGATTTCCTGTCAGTTTTTTAAAATGTAAATTAGATTTTTGTTGTTATATTTGTGTCTCCGCCCCCCCCAGAGTTTTTTGTTTGTTTTTTATTGGAAACGTTCCCTAACCCTTTTTAATCTTAGTGTCTTACCTCTGTTAATTATTTCCTATTTATCCTGTATGCAGCTAACTTTTTATATATTTGTTTGCATCTCCCCCATTAGATAGTGAGCTACTTGAGGGTAGGGTCTGTCTTTTGCCTCTTTTTGTATCCCTAGTGCCTGGCATATAATAGGTACTTAATAAACATTTATTGATTAATTTACTGACATCAACAAGCACTTTTGTTATTTCATATAACTTGATAATATTCCTTTACATTAATATGATAGAATTTGTTTAGCCATTCCCCACTCCAGGAGAATCTACTTTATTTTTAGTTCATTGCTACTATTGAAATAATTTTACTATAAATATTTTGTTACATGGAGGGTCTTTCTTTTTATCGTTGACCTCCTTGGGGCATGTACCTAGCAGTGGAATTTCTGAGTGAAAGGGTAATTGGCATTTTAGTCACTTCTGTAACATGATTCCAGATTTCTGGAATGGTTAGATTATGAACGCATGGCACCGTAAAGCTTTTTCTGTCTTCTGTTATCAACCTTCGACAACTTTGCAAGAATAGAGAGGTGCCACAGAATGTTGCATATAGAGTCAGAGAATCTGGCTTCAAATCTCAGATTTTCCATTTACTGCCTGTGTGACACAGGGAACATCTCTGGGTCTCAGTTTCCTCATCTGTGAAATGAGGGAGTTGAACTATGCTCAGCCTCTTCCAGCTTCAAATCTGGGATGTAATGAATGCAAGAGTGAGCTAAAGGCACAAAAGTATTGGAATAGTGACAGTTGCCTTGAAATCCTCTAGATAGTATGACTGAATAATTGCTGATTATGTGTCTTGTTTTTTTTCACATTCTAAATTGTTTTCGTTTTATATGTTTTTAAATGTTATAGGCATGCATTGCAAGAAATTGCTATCCTTCTCCACTGAATTATTATAATTTTCCTAAGTCGTGTTGTACTTCAGTGAATGAAGTGATCTGCCATGGAATTCCAGACAGGAGACCCTTGCAAGATGGTGATATTGTTAACGGTAGGGAATATTATGACTTGTCCACAGAGAAAATCACTGGCGCAAAAATGAGATCTTATCTGGGGTGGGGCAGGCCAGTGTAGAATATACAGGTGGAAGTTTTTTTCCCTGACTTTTTCTCTTTATCTTTAGCTTTAATGCTGCTCCATTTTTAAAATGGTGTGGTAAAAGGGAGTTCCTTTTTAGAAATAATTTTGTTATGGTTTCTTACATGTTGCTTGCATGCTTTTACCTTAAGGAAACCCTCACCATTCAATGAATTCATAATTCATGGCTTTAAATATTGCTGACATTTTGTTTTTTGAGTTCCTAGTGTTACTTTTACATTCCTTATTCCTAAACTATAACCTCAGTCATGGCAGCCCCCCAAAAAACAAGTAATCATGCAGTGCCAAAAAGAGAGAACGTTTTTATTAAGGGTGTAGGGTAGGTAGCCTTCCACATCTCTCCATCAGCTGCTTTAGAACATGTTCCCCTGTGCATGGCGAAGAAGGGAGGGGGGGATCTGTAGGTGAAAGGGTATGGACGTTTTAGTCATTTTAGTAATGTAATTCCTTATTTTTAGAGTGGTTGGATTGTGGCACTTTAAAGCTTCTTATATCTTATATGGTGACCATAGATAACTTTAATATTACAGTATAATTATTATCTTTTAGCCTAGAATTTTTTCACCTTTTTTCCAGTGCTAACTTTTAAAATTAGAATCTTGAAAATTATTCCCCTTTCTGAAATGTGAACTGACTGGTCAGTGTCATGTCCAAATGATTAGTTCAACTAGCATGACTTTTTCTTAAAACACTTGATACTGTTGCCTTAGGACAAAGAATTTTATACTAGGTGGTGACTTTCTCAGCTTCGTCCTTTATTTGGAATATGTAGAAGCTTTACCTTTTCCATCAAGGATTTTTGTCACTAAAGCAAAGCTGTAGCTCTAAGAGGACAGATGTGACATGTTTAACTGTGGACTTTTTCCTTTTAGTGGATATCACTATCTATCGAAATGGCTATCATGGGGACCTGAATGAGACATTTTTTGTGGGAGAAGTGGATGAGAGTGCAAGAAAGCTGGTCCAGACAACTTACGAGTGTCTCATGCAAGCAATCGATGCAGGTGAGGCCTAATGGCAGCGATACCTGATAACGGGAGCTGTGTCTTGACCTCTTCCTTGCTCTCATGTTACCAACCTATAATCTCTGCTTAGATGCGTTAGTTGTGGAGCTGTTTACTTTGTAAGCCAGCCCTTCGTCTTTTTGGATACTTTTTTGAGAGCAAGTTCTTCCTTACTGTGATATATGAATTCTGTCTCCCTCTGACTTGGGCCTCATTCTGCTGTGCAAAGAAGCACATTATCCTTCTATTTCCTTTTTCACAAAACAACGCTTGAAAAATTTGGAGTTAGCTGTCATGTCCTGTCCAAGTCTTCAGGCTGAACAAAACTAGTTTTCTCAATAATTTTCACCCTTCTCTTCATCCACTTTTAGACATGCAGTGGGTTTTTTTAAAATTTTTTTTATTAATTTCTTTTGATTTGTCAACAACCACTTCCATAAGCTTGTGAGTTTAAAATTTTTCTTCCCCTCCCTCCCCAAGACAGCACATAATCTGATATAGGCTTTACATACACATTCCTGTTAAACATATTTTCACATTAGTCGTGTTGTAAAGAAGAATTAGAACCAATAGGAGGAACCACCAGGAAGAGGAAACAAAACAGAAGAAATAAAATAGTATGCTTCAGTCTGCATTCAGACTCCATAGTTCTTTCTCTGGATGTGGATAGCAGTTTCCATCATGAGACCTTTGGAGGTGTATCCTTGTATTGCTGAGAAGAGCTAAGTCTATCAAAGTTAGTCATCGCACAACATGGCTGTTACTATATACAATGTTCTCCTGGTTATTCTCATTTGACTCAGCCTCAGTCCATACAAAAATATTTATAGCAGCTCTTTTTGTGGTGGCCACGAATTGGAAATTGAGGGGATGCCCATGCTGTGGTTTTAAGTGTGGTGCCCAGAACTAGGCAGAACACTCCAGAAGTTTTCTGCCATTGTACAGTACTCAGTGAAACTATCACCATCCTGACTCTGACTTTTAAATTTTAGGTTCAGACTCTTGATTTCATTGAGCTAAAGAATTCCTTAGATAGTAAAGAATTATCATGGTGGAGTGGTACCTGTTCTTCAATATGTAGTCTTAAAGAGTCGCTTGGAGGCTTGTAGAGCTTAGATTGCTTCACTGGTCATATAGCCGTATGTGTCAGAAATAGGATTTGAATCCAGATCCTCCTTACTCTCTGAGACCTGTTATCTGTCTGTCCACAGCTCACAATTGGCAAATGCACATTTGCTTGATGAAACCTTCCTTAGAACAAAGAAGAACACTTAAATCCAACTGATACAGCATTGTTTCCAATCCAGTAAATATTCATTAAATGCCTAGGCACCTAGGTGGTACAATGGATAGAGCAGTGGGCCTGGATTCAGAAAGATTCATCTCCCTGAGTTCAAGTCTGGATAGAGCCCTGGATAGAGCGATGGATGGAGCATTGGGCCTGGATTCAGAAAGATTCATCTTCCTGAGTTCAAATCTGGATAGAGCAATGGATAGAGCAGTGGGCCTGGATTCAGAAAGATTCATCTTCCTGAGTTCAAATCTGGCCTCAGACACTGGCAATGTGACCCTGGGCAAGTCACTTAATCCTGTCTGTCTTAGTTTCCTCATCTGTCAAAGGTGGAGAAGGAAATGGCAAACCAGTTCAGTATCTTTGCCAAGAAAACTCCAAATTGGGGTTGTGAAGAGTTGGACATGACTGAAATGAATGAACAACAAAATCGCTGTACTGGAAGAAAGGATAATTATGAACAATTTAGAGCAGCACAGGAAGTCTTAAGAACTGATGCAAAGTACAGTGAGCACAATGAGGAAAACATCCACAATGAGTTTAATGGTGTACATGGGAAGAACACAAGGGAATGCTGTGTGATTTTAATGACTTAGCTTGTCCCTGAAGAGATGAGAGAATACACTTCCTTTCCTTCTTCACAGAAGTTGGGGACTACAGGCAAAATATTTCATTGCTTTGCTGTGTTGATTAATTTTTGGCTTTTCCTTTTTCTTTTTTTGCAAGGGATGACTCACTGGTTAGAAGGGCATGCTGAGGAATTTGGAAATGAAAGTGATATAAAAACATAAGATAGCAGTGATTTTTTAAGGGGGCTAATGGACAATTTGCTTATTATATTCCAGCTTGTCCTAATGTGATGTAGGCTACCACAGTCAATGTCAGAAAATCTAGTTTCTGCCTTCCTCATTGTAGATAAGCAATTCTCAAAGTGTGATTTCCACCTAGCCAACCCTGAGATCCTTTCTTCCTTTTCTTTTTTCAAGTGAGGCAATTGGGGTTAAGTGACTTGCCCAGGGTCACACAGCTAGTAAGTGTCAAGTGTCTGGTCTCAGGCCAGATTTGAGCTCAGGTCCTCCTGACTCCAGGGCCGGTGCTCTATCTACTGCGCCACCTAGCTGCCCCTCTGAGATCCTTTCAAGGAGTCTTTGAGGTCAAAACTGTTTTCATAATACTAAGATGTTTTAATTTCTAATACAGTAAATATGACTAGATGTAATCCACATAAACAAGAACTCTTTGCAGGGGTCCTGAATAATTTTTAGTAATGTAAACATGTGAAGGGATCATGAGAACAAAAATGTTGAGAATCATTGATGTGTAGAGCATTTGCTGTTAATGAAAGGACTGAAAAAAATCCTCCTTCAGGATGCTGCGGACTCTGACCTTAAACCTGTCAATCTGGGGAACTGGCAGGGCTGTGATAGCTTGGAGTAGGCGCATCTGACTGATTACTGGGCTTTCCATAGATGTAGAGTTGAGGCTTTCTGTTCCTACTCACAAGATAATAAGAGGTGCCTCTAATTTTGACCCTTTTGTGTGCTGTTGTGAGTTTTTTCTTAGTAAAATGTCATTTCTTTTACAGTGAAGCCTGGAGTTCGATACAGAGAGCTGGGAAACATCATTCAGAAGCATGCCCAAGCGAATGGTTTTTCAGTTGTTCGAAGCTACTGTGGACATGGAATCCATAAGCTTTTCCATACAGCCCCTAATGTACCGCATTATGCCAGTGAGTACCACCTGTGAGCGTATTGGTTATCTAGTCAACAAATTTTGAGGCTACCTTGAATCAGTGAATGAATGAATTTATTAATCACCTGTTGTGTACCAAGCAAGCACCAAGGTTACAAATAGAAAAAGCTCTCAAGGAACTTTCTGGTTCCTGGTTGGGTGTTCTTTGAGACTGTAGACTGTGGAATTTAGAAAAACTCGTGTTCTTACTGTGTACTGCCCGAGACAGAAAGTCAGTGCACACAAGCTCCAGTGGTTGAGTGGCACCTCTATTCTCCAGGCTTGCAGCATGAGTTCATAGCACTTTGCTTTGGGCACATTAAGCATAAACCTCACAATTCTTAGACACGTTTGGGGCCAGGACAATCCTTTTCTTTTTAGTTTAAGGGTTCAGTCATTTTGTTGGTAGGCAGTCT
The DNA here is from genome assembly GCF_900497805.2 of Vombatus ursinus. Classification (NCBI taxonomy): domain Eukaryota; kingdom Metazoa; phylum Chordata; class Mammalia; order Diprotodontia; family Vombatidae; genus Vombatus; species Vombatus ursinus. The sequence continues at coordinate 250,666 of NW_020954599.1, read as the reverse complement.
TTTTTAGCTCTGATGGGGATGAACCTCTTGAAATTTAGCAAGGGTGGTCCTTGAGTGACAGACATGCAAGGACATTCTTCAGCTTTTTTGCTACCCAACCTTTTTTGCTTTACTATGGTAGCCTTTGAGAACCAAGGTTCTCCCCCACCCACTTACTTATCACACACTTAGCACAGTGAGATATTAGAAACAGACTTAACTTGAGTCTCTTTCCCACCGGTTACTGAGCAGTCACCGTCATATAGCTCCCTGTGATTAGTTGACCTAAGAGAGAATACATTTTACTTTAAAACAAAAAAAACTTTTCTAAGTTCATCCTATATAAGCATAATTTTTCATGAAAAAAAATCTTTAACAAGTTTATTGGATTTCTGTGTTTTGAATGCCCAAAACTAACAATTCAGGTTGGACACAGTGGCCATTGTTGGCTCCAGATAGCTGATGTTGGAACACACAGTCTTCTTTGTGTTAGGAGATGGTGAACAGAATGCTGCATGTGCTATCAGTCCCAATTATCATGTTGTACAGGTTTTTGTAACCCCTTTTCTCTTTGTTTTCAGGGGAATACTCTGAAGGGTAGGGATAATTGGGGGGGTAGTTTATTAGAAAATGATTAAGACAACAAAGTGAAACAGCTTAAATTTTAAATATATATTTTTGATGTTTATTAAAGAACTTGGAAAAGTGCTTTGTAAAATTAAAATACTGTGCAGTATAATGTAAGGCTGGTAAAATGAAGTTAGGGATATACCCCAAGAGGAGGAGAGAATATATCAGGTGCGTAGTCAGTTCCCCAAGCCTCACTTTCCTCATCTGTAAAAGAAGGAGGCTTTGGGGGTCCCTTCTGTTTAGACTTCTGATTTTATTGTCCTCTGTAGGAAGTTAGACAACAGGGAGATGATCAGGGTCAGAAATAGGCTGGGAAGATTTAGAAGATAGGGAATTTGAGCCCTGAAGGATATTGGAATTTGAGATGGGTGAGAGGGTGGTGCAAGTGGGAAAAACCACATGTGCAGAGACTTAGAATTGAGCAGGGCACCTTATGGACCAGTTTACTTAACTATAAAGGATTATGGTCAGACTCCATACTCCCTGAGGTTCTTTCCAACACTTAAGAAAAAAATTAATCAGAGCATTTATTGAGTATGTACTATATCCATTGTGCCCAGCATCTGCTAGGAATACAAAGGAAAAAAAAAAGGCAAAAAGTCCATACCTTTAAAGAATTTACATCTGCTTGTTGAAAACAATTTATATGAATGAGTATGTACAAAATAATTACAGAGTAGGTGAAAAGTAAGCTTAAAGGAGCTAAGAAAGTAGCCTTAGAATTGTACATGCAGGCAGCTGAGGGACTAGGAAAGACCTCTTGGAGAGTGTGGTGGATCTAGGGAGTTGGAGGCTGGGAAAGAAGGTTCCCAGCATGTGGCTGTATTATAGAATGCATGGAAGGAAGTAGAATGTCAGAAGACTGGAAAGGTAGGGAGAGGTTATGAAAAGCTTTAAATGCATGTGATAGGTTGAGTTTATATGGAGTGTCTTAGCTGTGGATGCAGTCCACACTTTAGGAAAGTCACTTTGGCGTCAAATAGAGGATGTTTGGAGTGGGTAGAGACTCGAGGCAGGAAGATCAAATAAGAGGCTGTGGCAGTAGTCCAGGTAAGAGGCAGTGAGGGCCTGAATTAGAGTTGTAGGGTGGTGACTGTGATGGAGAGAAGGGATACAGAATGTGACAAGAGACAGCACAGACAAGACAGCACTACTGATTGGATATGTTGGGTGAGTGTGAAACAAAGGAGGTGAGGGTAACGCAGATTTCAGACCTTGGTAATTGGAAGGATGGGCTGCCCTCTATAGTAATAGGGAACTTTGGAAGAGGGGAAGGTATGAAGAGGAAAGGTGGTGAGTTCTGTTTGGGACATAATAGCTAGTATTTATATAGGGCCTACTATGTGCTAGGCACTGTGCTACACGTACTTTATGAATATTATCTCATCTGAGTCTTATGACAACCTTGGGAGGCAGGCACTATTATTATCCCCATTTTACAGTCAAGGAAACTGAAACAAACAGGCTAAATGACTTGTGCAAGGTATCCCCACTTGTGTCCTTGACTCCAGGCCCAGTGGTTTATCCACTGAACCACCTAGCTGCCTCACATATTGAGTTTGAGATGCCTCTGGATCATCTAATTTGAAATGCCCAAAAAGCTCTTGGCAGTATGTGACAGGAAGTCAGGAGAGAGACTAGCACTGGATAAATAGATGTGTGGGGGTCATCTGTATAGTGGTGATGAACTGAAGATCTCTGATGAGGTCACCAAATGAGAGAGTACAGAGAGAAAAGGAGCAGACCTAGAAAAGATCCTTTGGGGTCACCATATTAATGGACATGACATGAATGAAAGTCCTACAAAGGAAATTGTGAAGAGTCAGACAGGAGGAGAACAAAGATAAATCAGCTTCACCAAAACCTCTAGAGAAGAGAGAGTAGCTAGGAAGAGTGGTGGAGTTAACAATGTTGAAGTCAAGGATTGAGGATCCAGAAGAGGCGTTTTTGGCAGTTAATAATAACTGGCATATAATTGCAGTAATTGGCAAATAATAATAATAATGATAACTCTGGAAAGAGAAGTTTTATTTCAGCAGCAAATGGTTCAGAAGAGAGCAAGAAGAGAAGAAATGGTGGGACTTTGGCAGTGTTTGTAGGCAGCAAGGAAAGAGCCAGTAGATGGAGAGTAAAGATTTAAGAGGCTGGAGAGCAAGGTCAGTGCAGTCTGCTGTGGAAGATGGGACAGGATGGTCTTGGCAAGGATACGGGACTGACTTATGATCAGAGTCAGATGTGAAGGAGGAGTTAATGGGGTGTGTGAGGGGAAGAGGAGGAGAAAACAGGCAGCCCTGGCCTCAGTTTTTTCAGTTCGTGTGAGGCAAGGTCTTCTGCCCAGTGTATGGAGTAAATTGTGAGAGACTTGAGAAAAAAAGAAAAGGCTTGGAGTAGCTGCTGTTGTGAGTAGGATAGGGGATTAATCAGGGAGGAATAGTAGGATTACTTTTTTTGCAATGAGGGCAGAGTTGAGACTAAATGGAAGAAATGTGTAATGGATCGTAGTCCTGCTTCAGTAGCGCATGAATAGGAGGGAAGGAGGCAGCTGGTGTGTAATCCAGGGTTGGGATTTTGGCAAGGTGTGATTAGTGTATAAGGGAAGGGGGGGAGGAGAATGGACTCAAGAGTAGAGAGTAGCGTAGAGTTGAAAGCATTTACCAAGGAGTCGAGATTAGGAAGAGGAGAATGTAGTTATAGCAAGAGTGGTGGCTTGCTTGCCCTGAGAGATGGTGTGAAGGGGGTGGGGTGTCACTTTGGGGATGAAGAATAGGTTGAGAAGGAGTGAAGCCTAGGGAGAGATGGAAAGATAAAAATGTTATGAGAAGATAAAGGAATTTCTTGAACATGGAATTGAAACATGGAATTTGTGGGTGATGACAGGGTCAAGGATATTATCGTCTTTGTGTCTAGCTGAGTTAGAGTACAAGAGCAGGTCATGAGAGTTGAGTTGATTGAAGAACTGGGGACTTTAGGATATATGAGGTAACACCATCATATGTGTGGAAGTCCCCTAGAATGAGAGATGAGTTGGGACAAAATGGAAGGCTGTGAGCCGGGCAGTGAACACATTAAGAAAGGAGGGAGAATATCTAGGTCAGAGAACAATAGTTCTCTGACTGGATTGTGGGAAAAATTAGATTGAAGGAATGTCCGGGGAGGAGAAGTTGCTGAATGATGGTAGGAGAGGGAGAGCAAAGAGTATTGTGATTCCCCCTCCAGGATCGGTAAGTTGGAGCTTAGAAGTGGAGATGCTCCCAGGACTTAAAAGAGTGGCCAGAGAAACAGCAGCCAACGTCAGGAGGGAGCCTGAAGGTGGCAGGAGCCAGAGATGAAGTGGTATAAGATCACAGGAAGCTTCTTAAGTATGGAACAGGAGTTGCAGAGGCCTAGTGTAAGGATGCATTTCTGGAGTGGGATATTATTGGGGTGGGGATGAGGGTAATGGGAATGAGGGAGCAGACAAAATAGATTAAGGAGAAGTCTTGTCTTCTTCGTGTTCAATATCATAGGGATGGGATAAGTAGGAAGGGGTATGGCTGTGCTAACCATTGGGAAATGATACTAGGCAGAATAATAGTGAGGTCCACTGCCTCACCTGCCATATTGCTGTGACCTTGTAGCCCATCTGGAAGCCTTCCTGATGGCAGGTGTGAACATCCAATAAAGAGACTGGAGCTGGTTTAGCTTTTCCTCCCCAATCCCTACCCCCACCCCTAGGGGGGCCTAGCCTTCACTGTACTTTCTGTTAGGAAGCCTGAAGCCAATCAGAGAAGCAAGATCCTTGATTCCTGGGTATTGGGTTTCCTTAAAAGTGAGGCCCATTTGTGTGGTTTACCACAACAAAACATCAACCAGCTTCTCACATTTCAAGGAGCTAATGATGCAAAAGGCATTTTCAGTACTCAGCAGGGACAAATTTAAAGATATGGCCTTGAAAAGAAAATTATACCCTTATTTATGATAAGTGCCTCTCTACTAGCGGCTCACAGGCCATTCCTTACCTAAGCAGAGGAGGGATGTCTGTGCAGTGTGCAAGATTTTCCTGGGGCTCCTGCAGCCTCCTCTAGTGGCCTTCCTTCTTCTCTTTTCTTAACCAGACCTCTGTAGGTGAGGAATTCCCTCTACCAATGGAGATCAACATGTGCTCACAAACTTCATATTCTTAAGATCTGCCTGGGACTCTGAGAGGTTGTGACTTGCCTGGCATTGCACAGCCAGGATGTATAAGTGACTTGAACATCCTGCCTCCATTGGTCCCCAAGCCCTGCCTCTTCCGATTCTTACCTTCCCAGCCATAGTATTTTTGTGAAGTGTAAATGAATGATCCCTGGATGTATGAAGTTAGGGATATATGTTTCCCCTTTTAGTCTTCCTGCTCCGATGAAGTCAGGGGTGGGAAGTAAGAATAATACTACTGTCTTATATTTGCATGAGCACTTGACAGTTTTCAAAGGGCTTTTACATGCGCACCTGAAGACTTGGAAGCTGAAGAAAAGTCTGATGACTTGCCCAAGGTCACAGAGCAAGTCAGTAGTAGAACCAAGCCTGGAACCTAGGCCCCCTGACTTGTTCACCTTTTTCTGCTCCCATACTTCCTAGCTTGCAACCTCCCAGGCTGATTACCCAACAATTTATTTTTCTTTTTCTTTTTTTCCGCATCTTGAGATTCATTCAGTTGTGTTTCACATTTTTATTTCAGAAAATAAAGCCGTTGGAGTGATGAAGCCCGGTCATGTATTTACAATTGAACCCATGATCTGTGAAGGTGAGGATTGACAAACATACAATAGTTCTCAATTAGAGGACAGCTCTTTGATTTATTCATTCATTTGTTAACTTATTCATTTATTTAATTTGCTTTTTGGTGAGGCAGTTGGGGTTAAGTGATTTGTCCAGGGTCACACAGCTAGTAAGTGTCAAGTGTCTAAGGCCGTATTTGAACCCAGGTCCTCCTGACTCCAAAGGCCAGAGCTCTATCCACTGCACCATCTAGCTGCCCCTAGCTTTTTGATTTCTTGATTGGTAAATTGCAACCAGGTTTCCGCCAGTCTCTTGATTTGTTTGGTTTCTTGCCCTCCACTCTGATCTCACTCTTCAGTTTTGTTTAGAAAAACAAAAGAGAAGAAAGATTGGGTTAGAAAGTAGTCACTGCTTACATGTTAACATCAGTAGGTGGGAGAATATATTCCTGTTGAAGTCACCCTAGTAATTGCTAGAATTCAGGCACGTTCAGATCCATTAAGAAACCAGGCAGGAATACACGTGGCAGAATTTTGTGCATGTGTGATGCATGTTGAAGGGCATTGAGCAAGAGTTGGTGACATCCGTGGTGTCGTAAGGGGCAGGAGCCTTGGGAATGAAAGGCATCTGCCCTGTAGGAGGTCAGTGGAGGCTTTGCCCCTTCCTGGGCTCCCTTCACATTGTAGATACCAGTAACAGGGTCAGTAGTGTCTTGCTTGGTATCTTAGTGAAGGAGGCAGATCTGACCTAGCTGCCTACTTAGCCATGGTATCAGAGCAGCAGACACTGTTCCCCTATTTCCTTCCACCCTGTGTTCTGAACCCCAAAGGGGCTTGTCTCCTTGTTCCGTATGGGGCCGTAAGCTGCTTGGGGAAGGTGGGAGAAGAAGGGCAGTGAGCTGTGACCATAGCCTATACAGACAGTAATTCCACATCGAACTTTCAAAACCGTCCAGCTTGTCTGTGATTCCTTCTGAACTTGACTCTTTTGCCTTCCATACAACATTTAACAAAAAGGTTGACAGGCTCCAAAGGGTACACCTGTTTTGGCAGGGTGCTCTGGGTTCACCTCTCTCTCTTGGGTAGGCCTAGCTTCCAAGTTCCTCTGAGTGCCCACGCTTATCAAGCCCGCAGTGGTTGGGTCTGGCAGTAAAGCCACTGACCCTCTCAGCAGCTGCCTGTTTGCTGCTCATTTGGAAGATGCCATCTCTGTACCTAAGTTAGAAAGTAGAGTGCTCTGGAGCATCTCTCCGAAGTCAGGTGGCAGGGCACTGAAAAGGTATTCCATAGCCTGACTTAGCCGAAGGTCTCTTGGGTCACATAAAGTAGCAGCCCTTGTCCTGGAGATTCCCTTTTCCTTTCCTGACATCTTCAACACAACTCACCCAAGATTTGGCAAGACGGAGAGGCATGTCATCTGTGTTGCTTTGGCTGCATTAGATAAGGAGCTCTCACTGCCTTCTTATTCTGGCTGTCTCATTTGATTGTTTCGGCTTTGTGATTCTTCTTACGCCATCTTTGGAATCTTAGGACTGACAGGAGGGGAGCATGCTACAGGGAAGTTAGAAAATAAGAGGCATTTTTTCCTTATTTAAATGTGTTGGGGTAGTACAAGAAGACACTTGAATAACCTAAAGTGTTTTTATTACTGGGTTTAAAGCCAGTTCTCTCTGTTGTGATTATAGATTTTGTTAGTAGACTTGGCTTTTCTTACTCCAATAAAAGTTGAATATGTATATAGAGTGGAGAGTAAATTATAAAGTCTTTAGGGAGTGGATACTTAGCTTGGAGACTTTCACTAAGGTTTAGCAAAAGCTAGCTAAAAAGCTAGAAAAAGGAAACAGTAGTCTTCTGCAAACATAGATAAAGGGCCTGGTATGTGCAAGGTTCCCAAGGAACATCAGTCTAATGATGCAGAGGTTTTTAGAGCAGACATGCAGCCCTGTGTCAGATCTGGGGTTTAAAGCCGTTGTGTTTTGGAGATTGAGTTGGGAAGCTTGAGACCCTAGTTGGGGCTGGCACCACATGGCCTTTGCCTGCCCCGCCCCCATCTTTCCCTGTCCATATGTGGTGTCTGAGGCTGGCACTGTGCCTTTGTCAGCAAGGTATGCTTAGTGTTTCCCAAGAGTGAGTAAACAATCTAATAGGACTTGGGGGTTTAGATAATCACAAAATCATACAATCTCTTTTCTGATGTAGCATTAACGTCATTAGAACCCAAGTGTTCAGAATTAAAGGGTATTTCTAGACAAGCGGTCAGACGCTCAAGAGATCTGTGTTTATTATTTTACATATTCCATTTCATTAAAATAACAATAAATGTAAATAAAGTTATTTTAGATTTTTCTGTGAAAAAGTTATTAAAATGAAAAGCCCAAGCTGTTCAATCATTTGGACATTTATCAAAGCATGAATTACTTTCTCTTAATGCTTCTCCATATTTTCTTTTGAGTCTGAGATTACAGTTTAATAGAAATATGTTATTTCATCTGTTCTTGGATTTTTAATCTTTGTGAAGCCTAGAAATAATGTTTCACCTGAGATTTGTTCAGAATGAATAATGTGTCAAAATTTTCTTAATTACCTAACTTTTACAAAGGAAATTACCTCATAAATAAAGATTATTATACCAGATGCCTATTGCTACAGATTTTTTTTCAGTCTTCTCATTCATTCTGTCTATCCCCCTCCCATTCTCCTACATTGCCTTTATTTTCCCCTTTCTCTTGTTTCTCTCCAAGCTATTTCTCTTGCCCTTTTATTTCCTTTCTTTATCCTCTTATTTCTTTTTCTCTGTTTATTCTCTTTATCCCATTTTGTTTTCTCTAGCTTTCTTTTTTCTTTTCTGCACTTGCCAGTCAATTATCTTCTCTTCCCTTTCTTATATGCCCTCCCTCCTTACTTCCTCACTTGTCTCTCCTCCTTCAGTAGCATGGTCAGGAATGGTTCTGGACTACATTTCTGGTCTCTTCAAGCATTCTATGGTCTCCTTCCATTTTCTGAATAACTAAAAATATCTAGGAGCAGTTCTTAATCATTTTTTCCAAACTATAAATAAAGAAATATTTGGCCTACTTAAATGTCACATGCCCTATCTAGTTTAGTAAAAGGTAAGGCACTCCCCCAAATCCCCTTCATCTTTTTTTTTTTTTTTTTTGTAATTGGAGTTAAGTGACTTGTCCAGGGTCACACAGCTAGTAAGTATCAAGTGTTTGGTCTGAGGCCGAATTTGAACTCAGGTCCTCCTGACTTCAGGGCTGGTGCTCTATCCACTGCGACACCTAGCTGCCCTCCCCTTCATCTTTTAAGAAATGGCAGTGATGATTCTGCCCAATTACATGAAGCTGGACAGCTATATCATGCCTGAAAGGAAACTGGATGTTAATGTAGATGGAACCAATCTGATGAAGCCTGTGGCTGTATCCGCCAGCACAAGGAGGCTAAAGCAGCCTTGCAGCTGTATCTGGGGATGTACTTACCTAGTGAAAGGAGTGGGACCAGAAAGTGAGTGACAAGGAATATCAAATAAGGCTGAAATATCAAATATGGTGATAGAAAAAAGCCTTAGCAAGAGCCCCTGGCATAAAGTAGACAAGTTAACAGGGAAGATCCTGAAAGTAGAGAAAGGAAATAAATATGAAACAGAGGAATATGACAACAAATACCATAATGGAAAGGAAAGCAAACCAATAATATAAGATTAAAGAATCCTGTAAAAACCCAAGAAAGCATGGAACAATAAGAAACTCTGAAGTAGTTAAAAAAAAAAAAACAAATAAAATCCATTTTTAAAAAAGTTAGGAATGAATGAATATGTCAGAAATTTAGAGCTCCCACACAGAATTGAAAATCAGAATTGGCTGATTTGAATTTATGGCAGAAAATTTCTAAAGAAGTGAATGAGAGATTTACAGATTTGGAACACAAATTCTGAAGTAGAAGAAATTTTAGCAAAAGAAAATCAGAAGGCAACAGTGTTTTTGAAAGAGAAAGGAGAGAAAAGGAGGGGTCGCAAATTCTATTCAAGCCAAAGTAACTGATCTTGAAGACAGGATGTACAGTAATAACTTCAGGATCATCAGTCTCCCGAAAGAATATGATAAGCCAAATAGCCTAAATATCAGGATGTAAGCAATAATATAAGAAAACTGCCCAGAACTTCTGAAAGCAGATCGAAAAGCATTGTTTGAGAGATTACACAAATTACAACCGGGGGAAAACAGACCCTACGCTAAACTGGAGTGAAAGTTCAGTAATGTTTCATTTTATCCAACACACCCTTGAAGAATCATTTGGCTAAAACCACCTAGTTGCTCTTGGGACACTCAGTCCCTGTAAGGATCCTCCCTTCCAGCTAGTCAAAGGTGAACCGAAGAGGTACTTCATAAGCTGAACTAATCACAGACTTTTTCCTACTCTCAGTCTGATTATTTCCCTCAACCAGTGGGGCAAAGGGGAGAAGAGACTGACTGCTCTTAAGTGGATCAACCTAGGGCTCCTTCTGGTCACCTTTCTAATTTGTTCCCTCCAGTCTTTCACTCAATGAAGTTCAAATTAGACGGTTAGCCCTTTGCTAAAAGGAGGGAAAATTCAGTGGAGGACATCATTTTGGAATTGATAGTTAAAGAGACTGATGAGGATTTCTCATCCGAGTGAGACCATGAATCTTCAAGTATTGTCCTAATATTATTTTGTAACTTGTAATCTAAAGAGGGAAGGGGGCAAGGTCTCGACAAGATTCCACAGTAGTATTTGATGAGTCATTCACATAAATATATTGATCTGGACAATTTATGCTTGCCAAATACAAATACTTCTCACATATGTTTTTCAACTCGTTCTGTATTCTTTACTTTTCAAGGTGGATGGCAGGATGAAACTTGGCCAGATGGTTGGACAGCAGTGACGAGAGATGGGAAGCGATCTGCTCAGTTTGAGCACACCTTGCTGGTCACGGACACTGGCTGTGAAATCTTAACCCGGCCACTAGATGGTGTGCGTCCTCACTTCATGTCCCAGTTTTAAGTTCTCCTGAGATGACATACCTACATACCTTTTGACTGTGCTATGCATTTTATTGAGAGTACAGAATAGAGGAGGGTATTTTATCATTTGTTTTGTTTTCATTGTCTATAGCTAAGAGAGGAATACAGCATTGGGTGTGTGTACCTTCAAGAACTTGTTGTGGGTCTGAAAAAGCAGTGAAGAATAAAAAAATTTTTTCTCTACTCCTTTCTTCTCTCCCAATACCCTTCATTCCCTGCTTCCTCATTTGCCTTTTAGACATCTTACCTTCAGCCAGCTTACGGTTGCTTCTGTCACTGCTGTGACAGGCCACTCAGTGCCAGCTACTTTCCAATTGAATGTTGTTTGTAAATGAGAATTCTTGACACCTCAGCCAGATTTTTTGCGCCAGATTTTTAAAAAAAAGATATATATATATGTGTACATATGTATGTGTGTGTGTTTGAGTGTATTCATGTATGTGCATATATATATTTAAATCTCAGAGACCCACATGATTGCTTGCTAATAACACTTTGGACTAGGTCTGACTTTGATTCTGGTCTAAGGGTTATATAGGATAGGATGTGGTAAGAAACAGGCCCACTGTCTGTAATATGATATAATTCTCAATTAGGGAATTTGCATTATTTTTTTCCTTTCTCCCCCCCCCCGCCCCATATTTTTCTTTTTCCTCATGTTTTGCAGCTTCTGTGTAACTGTGCTTGAGGAAACCCACAATCCATGTGACTTGCTTCCCAGCCTAGACTCTTAGACACACCAGTGGGGGCATGCAACAAGTTCACTTTGGAATCTGGTCTTTTCCGCTTATGACAGAACCTCCTTGTCCACTAACGGTGGCTAGCTTTGCTGGGCCTAATGGATGGATGCAATATACTGCTATTTCAGACCTTCCTTATATTGGAATTTAAACCAAAAAAAAATTTACAGACTCCTGTCTTCTCCTCTTTATTTCTTGAGCCTATCTAGGAACCATCATAGGGTACAGATTACCCTGGGAGAGAAGATGTGAAAAGACAGGTCGCTTACACATACCCAGCTTGTACGAGGAAGAAAAATAAAATGCTGTTTGGATCTCTGGTGTAAAATTGAATGGACATAGTATTAGTATGAAACAAACCACTGGTTACCATACCTCTGGTAATGTACTCTGTGTGGGTGACAGATACTCCCTTTAGGTTTAACTAGGTTACTGGGCTGGAACCTTCAGAACCGTCAGCCCTGGCGGGGCAGGGATCCTAGTAAACTATTGTTGCTCCTTAAGCTGTGAGAGTGACGTCAGCTACCACTTTAGGCCTGATATCTCTATTCCTTCAAATCCTTCAAGCCCGTCCCCAATAAATAAGTAAATAAAGTCAATGAAGACCTAGCAAAACCTAAAATCACAGTCTGATGGGCACATTATTCTTGGTGGTGTGATGACAACTTATGTTGTAATTGGCACCACTAAAGGATTCACCTTAAAAGAAAATGAGTTCTTTTCCAGAGTGCCTCAGACCTTTATACAAAAATTGTGATTGCAGTTTCTTGACTTTCTTACTGTTTTTATGATTCAGGAAGATGACCTCTTGGTACCAGGTGGGTTTGGGGAGGGTTGAGGGGGTGTAGAGCATGTGTGAAGATTTTCATTAGACAGAATGCAATACTTGTGAATGTAACATATAGCATTATACAAGGCCATAAAGCATTTGCTGGGGATTAAAACAAAGAAAAACTGAATGATGATCCTACCACACGCTCATCTGCTTCATTATGGTTGTTTGGGGAAGCTACTTTTCCATTCTAAATAAAGCCAGTAACATTCTTTAGTGACAAAACACTTTTTGGTGACTATAAATTACAATTTACAACATTTAGGATGTTACTAACCTTCTTAAGTGGAAAAATTATCTGCTTCTGAAGGTTGTCTAGATTAAAAGGCAGGCAGCTACCTAATGTTCATCACCAGAGAGCAAGCCCGAAGAATGCAGAATCTTGGAGGAAGGGGCTGGTGGTTGTCTTAAAATTAATTTTTTATTGAGAGCTTTTATTTTTATATCACCTTCATTTTCCAGTGTCCCTTCCTTTTCTCTCACGAAGAGATATGACTCTTCTGGGGTTTTTTTTTTTTCCCAGTTTCTGGAGAATTTTTTAAAAAATGTATCAGACCGTAGATACTGCATGGATTACATCCCAGGTTTTTACATCTTACTGCAATTTGGAAAAGGTATGGCTTTGGTCTGAGGAAAACTGCCAGCAATTTCCAAAACTAATTTCCCATGTTTAAGTTTTTAAAGATCTCACATCTATTTCAAAGAGTTCGTATGCCTCTGGTGAAAGACTTGGGCCTTTGCTTGTCTTTGTGTCACTACTATTACACTTTGAGTTGTGATTTTCCCTTACTCTTTTTTAGTGTCTCTCTATGGGGGCTTATATATCACAAACCACGTAAGAATGCCATTTGCCACTGTCACAATGATGAGCAAGACTTCATCTAGTGATCTCATTTAATTTTTCCTAAGCTTCTTGTTTTTTAAAATGTGTTTTATTAAATGAGTGAGCAATCAAACATAGACCTTTATTTTTGACTGATTAAAATTGAAGGAGGAAAGTTGTAGTCTTTGAAAAAAATGCACCTCTCGGAGCCAACTGTCTGACTGCTCAGAGAATTCCTTAATTGAATGGGAAGCCACCATACTCTTTGAGGGGAAAATGTATATGGTGGGTGGTGGACTCATTTAGAGTGGGGGTTCTTAACCTTTTTTTCCTTAGCTCATATCCTGTTGGCTTTCTGGTGAAACCTATGGAACCCTACATACTGTTCCCTACATTCATAATTCGAAGAAATTCTCAGTTTTGGTTAAAGGCTAGTGAAAATAAAGTTGTAGTTTCTTTCTCAGTTCAGTACCACCCTCCCCCAAAAAAAATCTGTCAATGGACTCCAGGTTAAGAACCCTTGCTTTAGAAATTTGGGAGATAATTTGGCACCTTGTTATGTTATATGTCGTAATTCACCTGTAACAGGTCCCTGGCCACATTTGGCTTTTCTTTGAAAGGAGCCTACCAAGTTTGCTCCATGAATGAACTGAGATGAAATGACATCAGGAATAATACTTGAGACCACCTAGATTTGCTGCCTCCTTTGTCTTTCCAAAGGCACCATCTGGACTTTCAACACTTTTGGAACGACGGGACTAATGTGCCAGTACTCGACATTAACAGTTACATGTGCTTTCCAAATGAACTCCCCTCCCCCCTCCAATTCTGAGGAAAGCATACCGTTTCATACATAGAACTCGTGCTGTTAACTCTGGCTGAATTGTGTTTGGACTCCTAGAGGGGCAAGGAACTCTTGGCTGCTGTGGCTCCAGGTGCTCACTGTGTGACCTCCCCACCTCACCTTTCAAGAGGTGCAATCCAGATTTTATCAGAAGAAAACGAATATCTTGTAAGGGTCTCCACCCTCCCTTGTATCCTTGTGATATACTTGTTGGCCTATTGCCTTTTAAAAGTGCCCCACCAGGCTCTCCTGATACTCTGATATACTGTTAATTTGGGGGACTACGGGTGAGCAGTAGAACTATTTATATGTGGTGATTTTATGAATATTTATGAAAAATACAATGTGCATGCTAATTTATCATTACTAGGTTGTTTTTCTGAAATGTGCCAAAAATCCCAAAGAGGGCTTCCTGGTGATATTTTCTCCTGTCGCCATAGGTCTTTGTGGTTTCATAGCATAAATGATGATTGCAAATCTGCTTCAGAATATATCTCAAAAGGTTTTTAGTTGAGGGAAAAGTAAACATTTCAGGAATGAACCACTGAGATACCAATAAGCCCGGAAAACAAGGAAGAGCCCATTTATTAGCTTCCAAATTTTTGTCATTTTAGAATACTACTCCAATTTCTTTGTTTGTGGACAACTTGAGATCTTCTTTGCTGCAATTATTACAAAAAATAAATTATTCCAAAGTGGTCTTTTAGAAACAGCATGGTATAGTAGCGGAATTAGGCATCAATATGTGGATTCTAGTTCCAGCCTTGCCATTGTGTGACTATGAATCACTTGGCTTCTGTGCCTCAGTTTCCTAATTTCAGGAATCAGTGAAGGGGATTGACTAGGTCAGAGGTGTCAAACAGGCAGTCAGGAGCTGCCAGAATCAGATTAAAGTGTAATTGGGAAATAATTAACAAAATAAAACTACACTAGGACATAGTGTTAATATGTGATTTTCTAAGTCAATGTGGCACCAGCATGGATCCTTATGTATGGTGTATGGGGCCCCATTTCTTTTTGGGTTTGGCATCATTGTTCTAGATCTCTAAAGTCTTTTAAGTTCTGTTGTTCTGGCAGATCTTTGATTTCCTTTAGGTTAGAAATAATGACTTGGTTTTAGTTTAGTGGGACCTAATGTGAGATTTTTATCATGCTCTATATATCTGTTACGTTGTCAAAATCACCTTTTATGTTTTCCTGGCTCTCCTTTTGCTACATAAAATATGTCCTTTTTTTGGTTTGGAAGAGTATATGCTGGATGTTTGAAGTTCATTTCACTTAATTATCTGGCTTTAATAACATTTTCCTTCTGAAGACTTTTTTTCCTGCAAGAAATGTTATTTTTAGTCTTGTACACATTAGGAACCATTCTTTCAAATACACAACATAGACATAAATTCAGTGCTCTTTTATGAGCACATAGCAAATAATGACTGTGGCTATTTTTGCATAAAAAATTTAAATTCAAAATTTTTACTCTTAGAAGATTTTACAACGTTACAACATGACCCTCCGTTTCTCTTTTTGCATAAGTGGTAATGAGAATGCTTCCATAAACATCTACAACTGGGTCTTTCAGTTTCTCAGTGAACTAGTGTTGGCTGTGATCGAAATCAACAGATGTTCCATCTTAGAATTAATAATAGACATCTTTGGATATGAAATGACCTTTTCATTCCTGAGACTTGTTTGAAATGCAAAAAATGAGAAGTTTGTATTACAAGAAGGTCCTTGAGACCTTCTTCGTCAATTGTCTCAATCTCTGTTCCAATTATTACGTCTACTCCCTTAAAAACTAGCATTTGTTACTGTAATATTTAAACAACTGAGAAATTATTTTCAAATTTGATTTTGTGATGTTAACCTGGTTGAATTCATTTATATGCTCATCTATGCTTCAGGGAGTTTTTCTACTTGGCTTGGTTTTTCTTTGTTGTTCCAAAATGAAATGAGATGATAAATGAATGCATTAATTGAACCTTTTATCACTAGGGAGAAAAGAGACTAAACAGGTACAAAAAGACTTTTTTTCTCAGATATAGAGAAATGAGGATTGGCAGGGTGGTTTATTTTTTAAGCAAGATTTTGCCTTAATATCTTGTGCAACAAATCTTACTACTGTGATGGTTGAGGATTCAACAGTATGTTTGACATAAACTGGAGGTAGTTTACCAATTTATATTCCCAGTCCTTCATACAGAAACAGCTTTTTATATGTATAGATACATGTATATATTGTGTGTATATGTATATATGCACAGATACATGTAGATTCTTTTTTCAACAAATGTCATTATAATCAGTTTTTGTCATTATAATCAGTTTTTATAAAAGTGAGCATTTCCATGTCCATCCTGACCGATGGCCCATTTGCTGATACAGATATAGCAAATTCCATTGGACAAGAAACCCCATGTGACATGTCACTTGTCCAAGTAGCCAACATCATTTGACAGGGTTGTGCATTCTGATATTTATGTATGTTGATCATCAATGTTCTGTACGTTGTTAAGTACTCAATAAAATTTGATGTTTTTCAAAAGGTGTTGGGTGATTGGGGTTGATATATGGAATCGTAACCCTGGAGTTGGAGGAGAGATTATCTAGTCCATTTCCTGCCCCTAGATGAGGAAACTGAGGTCCTGTAAGGTTCTATTGCCCAAAGCAGTAAGGCAGGATTTGAACCCAGGTTCTTGAATATGTGTTTCCTGACCATATTGCCAAATTACCCATAATGATTTACTTTAAGAGAGGATTAACAATGAGTGACATCTTAATTTGACCAAGGCTATCAACTGAACAATTGTCTGAATACTGACCCAAAGGATCCATTTTTGCTATAAATGGTCTCCAGCGCAAAGTATTTTGGATGTAAGGGGGATACTTGGTACCTTCCTGGGCCAAGGAAGAGTTCAGAGACTTAAGGGAAAACGAATTATTGTACTTGAATTACCAACTGAGCTTGGAATATAGTGAATTCCTATTATTTTAGGAGCCAATATCCGGGTATCACCTTTTCTGTGTTATCACCTCTTCTGTTTCACACACAGACAAACACACACAGACACACACACACACACACCCCATATATAATGTGTATACACATATACATTCCCTCCCCAAATCAAAGTGTTCTGAAAACCATATCAATCTAAGAATATTATTTAATTTTTAAATTGTTATAGAAGAAGGGATGGAGACATAGCATGCTATTTTGGAAAGCTACAACGTTTGTGTGAAATGTTGGCAAATCTATGAACAGTATACCCCTTCTGTTTACTTTAGCAATAGACTTTCATGCTAATGGGATTAGAGTTAGACAGTGATGCAATGGATTTCTCTCCCACCTAAAGTGGGATAATGTATACTGTTTATTTTAGCAATCTGTACACAGAAACACACCTGTCTTCAGATAGTCATTCCAGCTATTTACAGCTATTTAACTATTGAAAGGTATTTCCCTTCTTAGAAAGGTAAGGGAGCTATATGCTGTCAGATTATTGATTAGTTTTTCAGAATTGATTTTTTTCTCGATTCCTTTATACTTATTGTAAATACATACAAATTTATTTCTTATAATAAATATCCAAATATACTTATTTATATTTATTGTTATAAGGGATGGCTAGTGGGGTAGGGAAAAGATATATTCAGAAATGAAAGTAATATAAAAGTAAGAGGATTATGGGAAGATTGTGGTGTGCTAGAACCCAGAAACCCCTCGCAAAGGCACTCCATCAGGCTTAGAGAGGCCCCACTTTACTAGGCCATAGGAGGAATTACCTCTAAACTCTGCCCGAGTCCTGTAAGTATCCTGGGATAGACAAGCTGGGGCAGGTTGAGAACAAAGCAGGAAAGAACAGAGTGTAGGCCACCGTTGAACTCCATAGTGCCTAAGCTCAGCCAATCCTTAACCTTTCTCCAAGTTCTGTAGCAGCAGGAGAGCTACCTGGAACATTTTTTCAGTCCAGGGGGCCCTCTCCAACCAAACCAAATCACACCAGAGCCCAAACCGTTGGCTGGCTGCCTGAGCCGGGCTCAGGAAGAATCACACTCGACCAGTTCTGGGCAGGTCCAGCACTTCTGGAGAGAGAGCCTGAGGCTAGTGTTAGCCTTTCAGGGCCATATCCCAGCCCTAGCATAGCACAGAGCAACCACGGGGCATTTCTGCCGGATCCAGTGGGGCACCAGTGGTAAGAAGCCAGCTGATCATAATAATAGCTAACATTTGTAAAGCACTTACTGTGCACTGGGCACTATGCTAAATACAATTATTATGAATTTGATTCTCACATCAACCCTGGGAGTTAGATGCTATTATTATTCCCATTTTACAGATGGGGAAACTAAATCAAACATTTTCCCCTGGCTTGCCAGGGTCACAAAGCTAGTGTCTGAGGTCAACTTTAAACTAGGGTCTCTTGGACTGCGGGCCAGCGTTCTATTCAGCTAGCTACCACCTAGCTACCTACGGCCCTAGGCCAAGTCCAACCTGAACAGGTGCCTGAAGCCTGTGAGGAGCCTAGCAAGAGCCCTGTAACAAGCAGGAGCCTCCAGAAAGATCCCTGGAGTCACTTGAAGGAGGGAACTAGTCTGGCTCACTGTTCACAGGGCCCAGCAGGCAATAAGAGAAGGTCAAACCCACACCATGCAGTTGTGGAGTTTGACACCCCTTCTCCTCCATGATCAAACCAAGAAAACTATGGCCACCACAATGAAATACTGTGGTTTGAGAGATACTCTGGGGATAGACCCCAAAGAAGACAGTAATCCCATGGCAAATCCAGGTAAAGCTTCAAAGGAAAAACACTCTCTGGCCCCAGGAACTGCAGGAGTACCTGGAGGAAATGGAACAAGAGATTTCAGAATGGAAAAGCTAGGGAAGAAAGAATTGCAAGGAAAATTGACCCCTTCAAAGATTTCTCTAGGGGTTTCTATACCTTTTTTTACATTTTGTAGGTATCAGGACAGCACTCAGGCTGTTTATCTTTCATCCCTCACTCTCCTTAGGTGACATTCATTATTAAAACAGTTTAAAGAGCTCACTGTCTCTTCCTCAATTTTACTTTTAACCGCAGCACATATGAATCTTAACTCGTAGGCAGACCCTTCAACGAAGCCGCAGGAAACAAGCGTTTTGTCATACTTTGTCTCGGTGATTCCGTTGGGGTGGTCAAACATTAGGTTACGGAGTTTGCGTTTCTGGATGGAAAAAAATCACAAGAAACTAAAGCATTCATGGTGAGCCAGCTTGGGGAGTGAGGAGGAGAGTAGGAAATAATAGATTTGGCTTTTGAAAGTCCTGAACATTAACTCCTGAGTGCTTAGGTACCTTGTTACAATGACATTTGCCATAAACTGGAACTCAGTCTATGGAACACGTGCAGGGGATTCAGTTACCCAAGTATCTTATAAACCATTTTCACCCATTAGTCCCATGGCAAATGGTGATCTTCTGGTATAACTGTGTACACGCCACCAGAAGAAATAGTTGAGCTGGACAGTACATGTTTGTTGCGTGAGGCTTACTTCCTGGTCCCAGAATCTCAATTTCCTGATAATTACAAAAACCTAGGTACATCAAAAACCTGGAAAGCTGTAACCATCATTATTTTCAACTTTTTATATTTCTCCCCCCAGCAAATTTATTAATAAAGAGTAGTTAGTTAATACAGTTTTCCCTCCCTGATTTGTATCTTTTTTCCCTATCTGCCTTTTGATAATGGAAAAGTTTCCCCATTTCTTATCCCAGTATGAACATTTTTTCCTCTTAATTTGAAACAAAACAAAACACTGATACCAGCAAAGCCCATTCTAGTCGAAATGTACATTGTTCTTACCAGTTCAAACCAAAGATTAAATGAAAACAGACACTGACTCCCTGTTCCTTTATGAGATGAGGAAATACTTCTGCATCTCCCTCTTTGACTACTTCCTGCTTTATCTCTGCCTCCTAATCTCTTCAGAGGTTCTAAACAGGAGATCCAATAGACCCTCACCGTGATTTCAGGGGCCCTGTGAACTTGGATGGGAAAAGAATACATCTTTATTTTCATTAAGTTCTAACTGAAATTTCTCCTTTCCTTCAATTATGAATACAGGCAACAAAAATGATTCTGAGAAGGGATTTATTGGCTCACTAGACTATCAGCAGTCAAATTTTATGTTTTTAATTTTATTTGATTACTATTATTTGCCCACTGATGGTTGATGGTCAACATTTATTGAGCACCTACTATGTTCCAGGCACTTTGTTAAGATTCAAAGAAAAGCTAGATGGACCCTGCTCCCCCAAAGTTCATGGTCTAATGGTGTCTATGACACAGCAAGGGTGATAGTGCAGACATGTTGGGGCTCCCTAATGCAATGGCTCCCTATGGCAATGGGTTAAAACTGTAAGGCCCAAAAATACAGAATGAAGACAAAGTGGTGCAAAATGAAACAAACAGAACCAAGAAAACAACATACATAACCTATACTACCATGCCTCGAAAAAAACCCAATAGCAACAAAGCAAAACTGAATGTTGTGTAATGATAATGACCAAGGTTGGTCCCAAAGAAGAAAGGAGAAAATGCACGTTCCTTCTTTGGAGAGGTGGGGTACTAAGGGCAAGAGTCATGACATGTATTGCTGTGCTCAGTCATGTTGGCTAGTTTTGCTGAAACTAGTTAGCTTTTTTCCTCTATTCTTACAAGAGGTGGCTCTCTTGGAAGGTGAGGCAGAAGGGATATATTTAGAAATGAAGGCGATGTAAGAACAGAAGCCATTGATACACGTTGTTTTTTTCTTTAAAAAATTAATTTTTAGCATTTTTTTCAAGTGCCAAATTCTCTCCTTTCTGTTCCTCCCCCACCCACTGAGAAAGCAAGCAATATATGCATTGCTTTTTTTCTTTACTTTAACCTAGGTGTAGCCCAGCAAGCAATAATGAGGAGTTAGGCAGGCTCTGATAGCCCTAAGTTATATAATGTTTATGGAGGCTGGAGATGGCAGTCACCTTAGTCCTAATTCTAAAGTGAGGAAGTTCCATCAGATTTTAGGCTATTCTGTTTTGGCATGTGGCGCACATGAGACTCCTACTCAGAGCACCAAGTTTGAATTCTAGGGAATTCAAATGAGCCAAGGCCCAGAAGAGCTGTGCACAATCCCAAAGGCCTCAAGATGAAGCTGCTATCCACCTCCAGACAAAGAACTGACGTTGTTTGTATACAGCCTGAAGCATGCTATTTTTCACTTTCTTTCATTTGAGTCTTCTTGAACAAAATGACTGATATGGAAATGTTTTACATAATTGAACATGTATAACCTATGTCGGATTGCTTACAGTTTCAGGTAGGAAGGAGGGAGGGAGAGAATTTGGAATTCAAAATTTTTTTTTGGTTATTTTTTTCTTGTTATTTTTTTTTTGGTGAGGGCAATTGGGGTTAAGTGACCAGAACTCAAAATTTGAAAAAAAGATTGTTAAAATTGTTTTTACAAGTAATTGGGAAAAATAAAATATTAAATTAATAATTAAAAATAAAATATTATCTATATATGTGTAATTGGGAAATTGGGTATTGGTTAATTTTGCTGAAACTAGTTAGTTTTGGGAATTGAGAAAAATAAAATATTAAATTAATAATTAAAAATAAATCACATTATCTAATATATCATATTACATGTTAAATAATTTGTTCTACATTAACATTTAAACACTAATGAACCCAAATAGGCATACATTTAAGATCATTTACACGTTTAAATGCATTTCTGTGTGCATTATGTTCATAACCACTTAAATTGTTCTCATTCTTACTTTCAATTCATCTCGATATTTGTATATACTTTTTTTTTTTTTGCAGACAATCAATGGGCATACTGTTCTGGTTTGTTTTCTTTGCTCATATTACTTAAATTAGTCTTTCCAAATTTCTTTATATTGTTCATGTTTATCATTTTTGATGGCATTGTTGTTAATATTTCATATCATTGCTAAATGATTTTATTCAGCCCTTTAGCATTTGACATATAAATTGTTTACAAATCTTTGTGATTACAAATAATGTTGTTACATATATTTTTGAACTTATATCTCTTTAGGAAATCACTCAGGGCCCAAAACCACAAATGAGATCATTGGGTCAAAAGTTAAGCTGATTTTTGTGACTTGTGTACTGCTGGATTGCCTGCCTAAGAGATTCTGCCACTTTGGAATCCTGTCGATAGTTTATCTTTTAGCACCTGCTTCTCCATAGTCCGTCCGCATTGAGTTTTGTCACTTATTATTATTTTTTGCCAGTATGATGTTGTGAAATGGGTCCTCTCTTCTTCTTCTCTCTCTCACTCTCTGTCTCCCTCTCTCTCTCTTTCTGTTACTATTACTACCTAACTCCTAATTCTCCATATTCCCCTCCCCACCACGTGGGGAAAAGTGTTTTTTAAACATAAAGCATTTAAAACATAAAACATTTAAACATTAAAAAGTTTTTAAACCCTTTTTTTGTAATAAAAAAAACAATTCCACACATTGATCATGTCCTAAAATGTTTGTTTCATTTTGTACCTCTCATCAGTCATTTCTCTGTCAAGAGGTGAATACCATGCTTCATCACCGATCTTTGCGTTGGCCAGAGTTTTTTAAGTCTTTGAAAGTTGTTTGCATTTACAATGTTGTAGTCATTGCATAAATTGTTCTCCTGGTTCTGCTTATATTACTGTAAAACAGTTCATACAAGTCTTCCCAGGTTTTTCTAGATCTGTCCCTTTTGTCACTTATGGTACAGTAATATTCTTAAGTGAATCTTTTATCTCATGGAATGCCAATAACTGTGGTTTGTTTTTGTTTTTTTTCTGTGTAAGACCAGTTTATCACCCTAGTATATACTTAAATTTTTTTTTTTTTTTTGAGGAGAGTCCTTCCACCCTTCTGTTACAATTTCATCTAGCCTCCAGGCAGGAATCTTCTTATCCAGGACATCATCTGCTAGCCTCACCCCATCCTCTTGATCTTGTTTCCTGCCTACAGTACAAAATTCAGGGATCCTGAGTGATCATCTCTGTGGTGTTTCCTTGGTGCCTGCTCCTTGTTCCTTACAAAACAATTCAGAAAATATTTTCTTATCAATGGTCCAGATTACCTCCACATGATTTGAAGACAGAGTAATCTTCTATTAGTGCCATGTTGGCTCTTTATCTAAAACTTTGAATAAATTTTAGTCCTGAAGGGCTCTCTATCTTTGGTTGGCATGTGAATGCCTCTGCACAGTTGCATGTCTGAAGTCATGTGCTAACCTTGGACTAAGGCTGATGGAGACCTCGCACTAAAGCTGTTCTCCATTGGCACCTGTCCTCTTCCCTACCTTGTGAGTGGGAATAAAGTTTTGTTCAATGCTCTCCCTTCATGGTTCTGCTGTTCATCTGGACCATTCCCTCCCTCTTTGTACTACATTCTGCTTCTGACACATACTGGCTTCATGATTTTGAACAAGTTATTTAATCTTTCAATGTTCTAGGCAATGCTCTAAGACTGTACATTGCAGACAAGATGCCAGCTTGTGTTGGTAGGGAGAATTTCCTCACCTTGGAGGTCCCTATACCAATGAAATCACAGACCCAGTCTCTATCCCTTTCTATTTGATGACATGCAATTTTGCTTCTTTCTTGACTTTAAGAACTGTTTCTTTGTGTTTATTATTTTGAAATCTGATAATTATGTGTTGGATAAATCTAATATTGAGCGTTAGATCAATTGGGATCCCAAAGGACTTAGGTTTTAAAACCCTAGAGATTCTAGTTTTGAAATTTTCATGTTGGAATTCTATAATTTGCCTCCCCTCCCCCACTGATCAAACTATTGATAAACATTTATTGGGGTAGCTAGGTGGCATAGTGCATTAAGTCCCAGGCCTGAAGTTAGGAAGACTCATCTTTGTGAGTTCAAATATGGCCTCAGACACTTACTAGCTGTGTGACCCTGGACAAGTCTCTTAACCCTATTTGCCTCAGTTTTCTCATCTGTAAAATGAACTGGAGCAGGAATTAGCAAACCATCCCAGTATCTTTGACAAGAAAACCCTAAATGGGATCAAGGACGGTCAGACACAACCGAAAAACCACAACAAGCATTTATTGAGTACTTATGTGCCAGGTACTTATGATATGATGCCTATCATTGTCCATTCTGGGAAATTTAATCCAACCATTCATACTAATAATCACATACTTCATCTAATGTAGTTATTAAAAATTTAAAAAAAACCAAATACTTTGGGATCCTGATCTAATGTTCAACATTGTATTTGTCTTTCAAGCCTTTATATACTAAGTTCTGTGACAACTTGGGCTTTGACTTTATTCTGTTTTCCAATAGATTTTTTTTTTTTTTGGAGGCAATCAGGGCCAAGTGACTGTACCACCTGACTACCCCCATTCAATAGATTTTTGCATGATTTCATTTATTCTTTGTGACTTTTTCATTGACTTTTAAAAATTTATTATGTTGCTTTTCATTTCTGTAAATCGTTTCTCTCCTATATCTCGTTTTTATTTGCTTGAATTATAATCATCCTTTAATGCATTTGTTATACAATTTAGTTTATCTTCTGGTGTTTCTTCCATTTCTTCTGCTGCAGAATTAACTATATTATTCATTTACATATTAATTTTAATAATTATTTTATTAATTTTGTCACAGTTCTTTTGTTTCAGGATTTTTTTAATTGACTTGGGAGTTTCTGACTTGTTCATTATGTATTAGATGAGCCCCACTTTCCCCTTTGCTGTTTCTATGTATTTTTTCTTTCTCTTTAACATCTTCAGGCAAGTGACTACTGTGTGACCCACAGTAGATTAACCTGGTCCCTTCCTACCTTTCCAGTCTTCTGACATCCTCCTCTTCTTCACATAATCTGTGGTCCCGTGCATGGAACAGTCCTTGCTGTTTCTAATATATGTCACTCCATCAATCTACTCTGCATTTTCACTGGCTGCCCCCATGCCTGGACCTCTCTCCCTCTATCTTTGCCTTCTGGCTTCCCCGGTCCCCTTTATGTATCAGCTAAAATCTCACCACCTGTAAGAAGCCTTTCGCAGTCCCCCTTAGTGCCACTGTCTTCCTCTGCGGATTTTATGTCCAATTGACTTGTATGTATCTTGTTTGCTTGTACGCTTCCACTCTGCATTAGACAGTGAGGTCTTTAAGAACAGGGGCTGTTTTTGCCTTCTTTGTATCCCCATACTTAGCACAGTGCCTGGCACGTGGTAGGCACTTGCCAAATGCTTGTTGACTGACTGGGTTCTCTTGCCCCATCCTAGTAGGGGTTGGGGGTGGAGGCACAATAGGTAAGCTACTGCCAGATATTGCAGTCCTGATCTCTACTGCTGGGACTGTTCTCTGGGCACTTGTAGGCTCTCTGTAGGATGGCTAGCTCCTTAGGGCTTCTTCCCCGTGGTGGCTTTCACTCTTTCTGCCTTCATCAGGAGAGGGAGATGGCAACAGCAGCTCTGGGTCCTCTCTTCTTGGGGGAGAACATGGCCATGGTGACTCCGTTCTGTCTTCCCATCAATCCGTCTCTTACCTAGCTCCCAAGTGAGATTTAGAGGGTTCCCTCTTTGCCACTCTTGCCAGGGGACATCGTGGGAAGGAGGAGCATGAAGCAAAAATTAATGGCAGAGGTGAGGTGCCTTCTTGTCGTCTACGGCCAGGCTTTGGAGGAAAAAACAGCAGCCTTTGCTGTCTTTCACCTTTGACCCTGGGCAACACAGCAGGGGCAGCTATTACAATCCTTCGGCCTTCCTTTGTGGATACTTATCGCTATGCTCAGGAAGGCCACAATAACAGCCCCTGAGGATCATGTCCCACTACTGAATTGGTTCCAGGTGGTTATCAATGGAGAAGCCATTTCTTGTTAGAAATTTTCTGAAGACTTGGTTGACTATTAGGCACAGTTCACTGACAACTCTAGATTTAGTCCAAACTTTACCCTGGGTCAAAAGAAATTAGACCTAAAAAAACTATGCAAGGTCAGTCTGACCAGAACTTGGCAGTCAGTACACAATCTACAATATGTCCCTCCTTTCAGCAGAAATTTTTTTTGGCAATCCTATTTATTTATTTGTAAATAGTATTTTATTCTTTCCAATTACATCTAAAGATAGTTTTCAACATTCATTTTTTAAATAAGATTTTGAGTTCCAAAATTTTCTCCCTCCCTTCCTCCATC
Source organism: Vombatus ursinus (assembly GCF_900497805.2). Classification (NCBI taxonomy): domain Eukaryota; kingdom Metazoa; phylum Chordata; class Mammalia; order Diprotodontia; family Vombatidae; genus Vombatus; species Vombatus ursinus. The sequence continues at coordinate 224,831 of NW_020954599.1, read as the reverse complement.
CTCCCTTCCCTCTCCCCAAGATATCAAGCAATCTGACATAGGTTATACCAGTGCAATCATGTCAGATATATTTCCACATTAATCATGTTGCAAAAGAGAAATCAGAACAAAAGGGAAAAACTGTGAGAAAGAAAAAAAAAAAGGAAATAGTACACCTCGATCTGCATTCAGACTATAGTTTTTTCTCTGGATGTGGTTAGCATTTTCCATCATGAGTCTTTTGGAATTATCTTAGATCACTGTATTACTGAGAAGAGCTAAGTCTATCAAAGTCAGTCATTGCACAATGTTCAGCAGAAAATGATTGGTCCTTGAAGAAGACATCTAAACAAACTATGGGAAAATCCACATGATGTGATGCAGAGTGAAGTGAGCGGAACCAGAATAATTTATTCAAAGACAATACTGTAAAGTCAAATGACTTTGGAAGACTTAGGATCTCTGATCATTAAAATCATCCATGACTGGAGATGACTCAAGATAAAATAGGCTGCCCACCTCTGGATAGAGAGATGATGGACTCAGAATAGAGACAGACATTTTTTGAGTATGATTAACACAGGAATTTGTTTTGACTACACGTTTCTTACAGGGATTTCATCTTGCTTTGTTCATGGCAGATGTGAGGGGGAGGTGGACCTTCAAAAAAAATATTAATTATGAAGACAAAAAAGATGTGACAGGAATATAATAATCTTTTGTACAGTTATTTAGCTTGTAATGGAGGAGTAACAAATGTTTGCAGGGACAGATTGAAATGGAGACCACAGAGAATGCTTCTATATTAATATCCCTACCACTGGAAAATGGTGGTACCCGGTCAGTCAATAAACATTTATTAAACACCAAGTGTTGCCAGGCACTGTCCTAAACACTGTGATGAATGAAAAGTCAGAGAGATATAATTTCTGGGTAATTAATAATCAATTGATTAATTATGATTAACAAATAATTAACAGAAAATCAGTGATTTCCTCTCGTAAATCAAAGACACCCCTGGGGGAGCCACTGAATGTTTAAATTCCTTGGAGAGTTAGTCTTCCTGATAGGCAGAAATCAACTCTGACTGGTTATTATGAGAGGGGGGCTTATTCTAATAAGGGGTTCACGTCACTCTTGGGACAGACTTCTCCACATACAGATCATTCTGCCTCTAGCAATCTATACAAAAGCATCTGTCCTCACTCAGACCATTGTAGTTAAACAATGGGCTCGAATTCACCTAGATAAGATGGTTTTTATCCTTTAATCAGAACTAAATTTTTCCAGTTGGGTGGGGTTCTGCCCAAGATTGAACCCAATCTCATCATCAGCCCTGTCCTTCTGCAGCTGCCTTGTCTTAGTAACTAAATGAGGAAATAGGGGGAAAAAAAACCTGGATTCCTTTCCCCTCCCCAATATTCACTGGTTATCAATAATCATTTCTCTCAGCACTAGGGATACAAAGAAAGGAAAAAAATAGTCCCTGGAAATAACCCACTTTAGAGTGAAGGGACTAGAAGAGTGTGTGTGTGTGTGAGGCAGACAAACCAGCAGCCTATGGCAATAGTTCAGGCCATGAGGGCCTGCACCAACGTGGAGGGAAGAAGGTACATTTGAGAGAGGTTATGAAGGTATAAATTGACATCCCTTGGCAACAGCTTGGATGTGTGTGGGGGTGAGGGTGAGGAATCCAGGATCACATCTAAATTGTGAGCCTGGAAGACTGGGAGGTTGGTGGTATGTAACCTGAAGTTTGGAAAAAACATATAATATAAAACTGAAACAGAAGAGAACTTAGATGGGCTATTTATGGTATTACTGTTAAGTAATATAATAAAGCAGACTTGTATGCTTTATTTTTTTTGTTGAGGCAACTGGGGTTAAGTGACTTGTTCAGGGTCACACAGCTAGTAAGTGTCAAGTGTCTGAGGCTGGATTTGAACTCACGTCCAGAGCTCTATCAACTGCACCACCTAGCTGCCCCTCAATAATTTTCTTTTTTCGGCTAGACAATGGGGTTAGGTGACTTGCCCAGCGTCACACAGCTAATGCCAAATTTGAACTCAGGTCCTCCTGAGTCCAGGACCAGTGCTCTATCCACTGTGCCACTTAGCTGCCCCCATGCATTTTTCTGCTTTGGAGAGCTCCATGTGCACTTGTGACCTTATTCTTTCTCAAGGCAGCTTTTTCTGTGTTCCTCACACAAACCACTCAATCTCCCATCTCCACACCTTTGCACTGATCATTCCCCATTCCTAGAATGCACTCCCTTGTCATCTCTAACTTGTAGAATCCCTCTCCTCTTTCATGGTATAGTTCTAGCATTTCTACTTAATGCTATCCTGATCCCCTGGAAGCTAGCACCCTCTATCCCTCAAATTTATTCTGTATATACTTATATATGGATGCTTTCTCCCCCAATAGAACATAAGCTCTGTAAGAAGAGGGATTGTTTCTGTGTTTGAATCTCCAGTGTCTAGCAATACCTCACATATACAAAGTACTTTTTGATTGCTTGATCTCTGAACTTGAGTTTGCCAGAGGACCTAAATACTTATAGCTCTCTGCCGAACCAGGAGATTCAACTCTAGCAAAACTGATTCAGCAGGACCTTGGGAAAGGTATTTTTTTATTACTGGTCCATCCTGTGTTTACCTTAGCCCTCTCATGAACCACAACCTTGTTAACTGACATCCTTAATGTATTTTATATGTGACTGTGGTGTGTATAAATAAAATGCATTTTAAAAAATGTTAACTGATCTTTTATTTTTATGCCAGAAGTTGTTAAAGCTAAGTTCTTAGTAGAAAATTAATGATTCAATTGAGCTAATTTTTATTTTCATGAATGATTTGCACATTTGCCTTTGTACTAAAACTCTTCCCATAGAACCAATATTTGTTTTGATTCGGTGTACTTGAAAAAACAAAAAGGCCAAATCAAGTTTGTGAGCCTTGAGAAACACGTATATAAGAAACAGTCATCGGGAACAGTTTTAATGGGTCTAGCGGAAAATGTCACCCCAAATTTTAAAAGAAGAGTCTTGCTAAGGACTTGAGAAGGCCCCGTTCCCACCAGTCCTAGGGTGGTCAGGCTAGGAACAGAAGCTCTCCGCCACTGATTTTGGGTGAGCACATCTCCAAGGTTTGTGTGTCGCCATGTTGGTGGTGGCTAGGCGGCCTGGACACCTTCAGTAGCTACAACCATGACTAGGTCCGTGCCGTAAGCTGTTGTTGGGACTTAGAAGTTAGGAACACCTGGGTTCAAAGGCCAATTGAGATACTCAATAGCTTCAAGGAACTGGACAAAACACAACCTCTCTGTGCCTCAGTTTCCTCACATGTAAAATGAGACAGTTGAAATTGATGGCCTCCAAGATCCCTTCCAGCTCTAAAGTGATGATACTATGTGTTTGTTGTTTATTTTGGGCAACATCTCTCACTTTTATTGGGGCAGGCTTAGGAACTAGCTTCATGGCTTGGCTATGTTGCTCCCCTGACCTCAGTCTATTTAAAAATTAAACTCATCATAGGATCACATAATTATAAAGGGACCTTAGAGATTATCTAGTCCAGCTCCACCATGACTTACCCAAGGTCAACAGCTAATACGTTGGTGGAGGTGGGATCTGAACCCAGGATCTCCAACTCCAAACCCAGTCTGCTTCATGGCATCACTTTTGTCTCTTCATTTGTAAAGGGATCAGGATTGGGCTAGATAATTTCTAAGGTCCTTTCTAAATTTAACACTCAAAGGGCAGTTAGGCGATGCCATAGTGCACAGTGCACAGGCCTGGAGTCAGGAAGACCAGAGATCACACACAGCTTCAGACACTTACTAGCTACGTGATGCTGGGCAAGCCACTTCTTTGCCTCAGTTTTCTTATCTGTAAAATGGAGATAGTAATAGCACCTACCTTCTGGGGTTGTTTTGAGGATTAAATGAGATAACATTTATAAAGTACCTGGCATATTGTAAGTGCTATATAAATGCTAATATTATTATTAACTAGTAGGAGAAACATTAATGGAGAGCTGATAGCAGGGAAAACTTTGTTTTAGTTCAGACCTATGACTTCAACAGTGTGGGGAACTCCCAGTATGCTGACACAGATCAGCAATGTCAGGCAGCTAGATTTAACAGTAGATGGACCCGGAGTCAGGAAGACCAGAGTTCCAATCCCGCCTTAGATACTTACTATCTGTATGATTCTGGGCAAGTCATTTAACCTCTGCCTATCTCAGTTTCCTAACCTCTCTCTCAGGATGACTGTGAGGATCAAATGAGATATTTGTAAAGTGCCCTATATACCTTATACTGCTACATCAATGGTAGTTATTGCCATCATCATTATTACTATCTGTAACTGGAGGCAATATTATCAACAGCAAAGCTTTCAACTTCCAAGGCTGGCCCTCCATCCACCAGGCCACAATGCCTCCTTTAGGCAAAATAGGAGAAGAAAAACAAAGCTTTTCCACAGCAGTGTAGAAATCCTTTGATCTCGAATCAACCTACGATTAGATCAAGAACAATCTCTGCAGAGATTAGAAAACAGATCTGTGACTCTACTGACATTCAACAGATAGATCAGGAATTATATAAAACTATTATTCACGAGGTAAGATAAACAGCAGAAGGAAGCCAGAAGTAGAAGGTCAATCTTAGGTTCATGTCTATTAGTACAGAGAGGCACAAGGAGCTGAGAGATGATGGTATTCAGCTCTCGGGATTTACATCTTCAACACACTTCGAATGCTAGAGAAAAGAAAGAACCCAGCATTACTGACCACAAATAAAAAATTTGCTTTCCCTTCTCCCAACACACACTAAGCTATTGAAACTGTGTTTAAAAGCCTTAGTATTATAGTTCATAAACTAATGACAATGAGAAAAGTTATCTCCACCCTCCCCCCCCCCCAAAAAAAAATTAAGGAAGAGAACAGCAGGGAATAGAAGGCATTTTTGTTGCAGGAAGATAAAAGATGTGGCTGACGTAGAACTTTGTCAGGTCAGCAACGTCTGCAGTCCAAAGCCCCATCAATTTGACCAACTGACGTCTGTGGGTGCTTGGTGGGGAGGGGGAGGAGAGGAGAGGGCAGACAGAAGGTGATAATATTTTTAAAGGAATAAGAGAGCAAAGCATTGTCCTTCGGGGTCACCCAGGGTGTGTATCCAAGTTTAGTTTATCTACTCCTGTTTTATGCCTTTTCCATGTGGAGAATAAAGCTGTGATTTTCTCAGCTTATAGAAATGCCAGTAGAATGTGACCCTCAAATTCTTGATCAATTACTCTCCTTTGTGACCCGGCCAAGGGGAAAGCTCACCTCTTTCCTGAGTGCATCAACTCCAGGGCTTCGTTAATTTGATCAAAAGGCAGGTTATGAGTCACAAACTCATCAACTTTGATCTTCTTTGCCATGTATTCAGACACCAGCTTTGGGACACTTTCTACACTCTTCCATCCTACAAGTAACCAAAAGAGAGGCGAAACAATTGAGTTCATGTGAGCATCTGGATAGGCGGAAGATGGGAAACAGACCAATTAGCTAGCAGAACATGGCTTTTCCTTTCATAGATCTCAAGATTTACCAAGAAGTCTTAATCGTAGAATCCTAGAACCTTTGGGTTAGAAGGGAAGGCATCTAGTCAAACCCACACCTGAACAGAAATCCCTTCTGCAACACAGTTTCCACTTTAAGACCCCTCCGGTTTTAAAATACTGTCTCCTGAGGCACAGCTCTAATTTTCTTAATGACCTGAAATGTGCCCCTCTGCAATGTGGCTTTCTTTCTACCTCCGGGATTAGCAAAATAAAGACAAATTCTGATTCCATGCTAAAACTCAAAACATTTGGATATAACCCCCAAACAACCTCCCTCTGCCCCAAGTTTTTTCTTATGCCTTGGGAAGAAGTGGGCTCCCTTTCATGAGGAGCCTTCAAGCAAAGACTGGGTGACCACTTCTAGGGAATGGTGTAGAGAGGATTCTTTTCCAGGGATGCGTTCAACTAGTTGATAGCTTTTCTTTTCTACTTAAGTCTTTTCTATTTTCTACTTAAGTCTTTCTACAAGTTTTTCTACTCTCTACTTAAGTCCTTCTACTTTCTACCTAAGTCTTCCTACTCAAGTCTTTTCTATTTTCTACTTAAATCTTTCTACTTTCTATCTTTCTACTTTCTACTTGTCTTTCTACCTAAGTCTTTCTACTCAAGTCTTTTCTATTTTCTACTTAAGTCTTTCTTTCTTTCTACCTAAGTCCTTCTACTCTCTACTTAAGTCTTTCTACTCTCTACCTAAGTTTTTCTACTTTCTACCTAAGTCTTTTTTACTTTCTATCTAAGTCTTTTCTACTTCTGAACTTTTGGGATTCTCTTCTAGGCTGAACACCATTAGTTCTTGCAACTCACCCTCTTATGGCAAATTTCCAAGTCCCTTCACCATTATTAGAGTGTCAACTCCTTGACGGTAGGGATTGGGTTTTTTTTTTTGTCTTTGTTATTTATCACCAGCTCCTAGAACAGTGCCTTGCAAATAAACAGAAGTTTAATAAAAGATGGCGGCGTTAACCAACTCTCTTCTGCTTGTGGTATCCAGACTTCAACACCATACTTTAGATGTCATCTGCCCAGAGCAGAATACAGCTGGGTTACTGCCTCAGTGCCATCTCCAGAAAACATTAGCACTGTTTACTGCCACAAATAAATGAAGTAGTTGAGGAGGAGGGGGATTGATCTGAGATTTTTTTTTTCAACTATTATCTGGGTGCCCTGAGAGGATGTTTAAAAAATCCATGGGGAAAACAACTGAAATAATAATATATTGGGGGCGACTGAAGAGGGCTTGGTTAGATTCAAGTTCTTATTATGACTTCCCTGACTTTAAGATCTGTATTTAAATAGATGAGAATCACTCAAAATATGAGAAGCAAAATATGAGGCAGAAAGGCAAAGGGGCCAGGCAGGCAGGTATGTAAAACTGGAGAAGGAAGGAGATCGTAGTATGTTAGTGTGAATTGCTCATCTTCCATTTCAGCATTCTGCTAAGAATGCCTTCTGGCCCTGCTGGCTCCAGAATGGATTCTAGAACAGTCACCTGGTTCATACCCTGTGTTAAGTGAATACTACCCAGGCAAAGAACTAGAACTGAGCGGGTGTCCATCAATTGGCACTGGATGAACAAATTATGGTATTATGAAGATAATATGATACTACTGTAGTGTAAGAAATGACAAAATAGATGGTTTTAGAGAAACCTGGGAAGACATAGAAACTGATACAGAGTGAATTTCTGGAATAGGGGAACAATTCATATAGTAACCACAACACTGTAAAAATGATTTTGAATAATTTAAAATATCTCAAATATAGCTTTGAAAGATTTAAGAACTCTGATCAACATGGTAATCTGCCATGATTCCAGATGACCAATCATGCCTGCCTCCTGATAGCAAGGTGATGGATTGTCAGTCATTCAGTCAGTTAGAATTTACTATGGGCCTACTACGTGTTAAACACGGTGCTTAGACCTGGGGATACAAAGAAAGACAAAAGACAATTCTTGCTCTCAAGGTGCTCACAGTCTAATGGATGAGACAACATGCAAGCAAATATGTCCAAACTAGATATATGAAGGATAAAGTGGAGCTAATCTCAGAGGGAAGGCTCTGGCATTAAAGGTGCCTGGGCAAGGCTTCTTGCAGAAGGTGGGACTTTGGCTGAGACTTGTGGAAAGCCAGGGAAGGTAGGAGATGGGGATGGGAGGGACAGCATTCCAGGCAGAGGGGATGTCCAGATGTCCAGAGCTAAGAGGTGGAGTGTTTAAAGAAGCCAGGAGGCCAGAATCACTGGAGCGAAGAGAACACAGTGAGGAGGAAGGTATAAAAAAACTGGAAACGTAGGAGGGGCTTTAAAAGCAAAGCAGAGGATATTATATTTGATCCTGGAGCTTTCAGGGATCCAATGGAGTTTATAGAGTTTGCTGCCGGGGCAATATCATACTGAATTGTGACACCTAGAACCTATTTTAGGAAGGTCAGCGACAAGTTAGAACACATTCGAAAGGTGACAATCGGCATAGTGAAGAGGACTTGAAACCCCTACCTTGGGAAGGTCCATGGAAGGAAGTGAGGCTATTCAGAGGAGACAGTGTGGTACAGTGGAAGGAAGCATTCTGAGTCACAGGACCAGGGTTCAAATCATACCCCTGATGCTTATTAGTTGTGTGACCTTGGGCAAGTCAGAAGCTCCCTGAGTGAGGGAATTGGGTCAGGTGGTTTCTGAGGTTATTTGAAGATTTGAAATCCATGATCTTATGAAGCAACAGATGAGTCTGGAGAAGTGGGAATGGTGGACAGGGAATGGTGTCGGTAAGTCTGAAGCGTTGGTATAAGAGAGATATTTGACTTTACTTGCATGGAAATGGTGTGTAAATCTAATTAGTGTGTAAGAGAGGTAGGTAGTCTCATTTTGCAAGGGAAGAAACTGTCCTTATAGAAATAACTGGACCAAGTTCACACAGTTAGTAAGTGTCAGAATTAAAAATGGCAACTCGACAGAAGAAACATCTTGGAACAAAACTTTTCATAACGATGCCAAGGCATTTTAATTTCAAATATGGTAAATATCAGTAGATATAACCAACACAAAAGGAGGGTCCTAAATAACGAAAAGTATAAAGAGGTCCTGAAATCAAAAAGTGGAGAACCAATAATCTAGACAACGACCTAAGATCTTAAGTTGTAGAGAAGGTACCAACCTGCCTTGGTATAGGGTTTCTTCAACTCACGAAATCAGAGCTCTAGCCCCATGCCCTATTCTCCTAGTTTTTGAAATTATATATAATACTGTTATGAAAATCTCTGAACAGGCTCTTTTGATAACACTTTCAGAATCTACTCCCAAAATGAATTAGTGGTTCAAAGGGTATGATTATTTTTACTGCTACTGCCATATTATAGACAAATTTGCGATTCCACCAAAAAGAGGAGTAAATCTGTTTCTCCACAAGCCTCTTAGCACTTAGTTTCACTGGCTTTTAATTATTTTTCAATGGTACATCTCAGGTAATTTTAATTTGCAACTCTTGATTATTAGTGAGGTTGAGTATTTTTCAAGTGATTATTAACAATTTATTTCTTCTCTTTTGAAAACTGTTTATATCCTTTGACCAATTATTTACTAAAGCTTGAGAATTAGCATTGTGGCTTTTTAACAGTATTTAATATATTTACTACTTATTTTCCCTGTTATTTTCCATTATTTGTTTTTCTTCTGAAGTAGTGAAACATCTCTTGTCCTTAATAAGACTCCCTATTTTTTGAATCAAAAAAAGTTCCCCCATAATTGAGATACTGTAGCATTCTACTTCCTTCTACATTTTTAATAGTTTTTATTTAAATCTATTATCTAGTTGGTATTCACTAAGGTAACTGGGTTTAATGCCTATTCTCAACAATCCTTTCTCCAAGTTTTATTTTCTAAAGGGCTTTCTATCTGGCACTAACTATGCATGATACACATTTGTTTGGATGCCAGCTTTATCTTTTCTGATCAGTCAATTTTTTGGCTCATCACCAGATAAGTTTTGAGGATTATCATTCTATAATATGCTTTAAGATCGGGAGATTCAAGACCACTTTATATCAGTTTTTTCCTGTAATATGTTTCTTTTTTTTTTTCATAAGTATATTTTTAAAAATTTTATTTTTAAAAAGTTATTGAATAAAATAAGCATTTCCATAACATAGTATCATGAAAAAGATGACTGCACATGAAACTGCAAATCTATTACATACAACTTGCTATTCCTTTTAAATATACAATAAAGTTTTCATGTAAATTTCTTTTTTTTTTCTTCTCTCCCTCCTCCCCCTGCCCTACAGATGGTTACCATTAGACTCAAACAGGAAATACATGTATATATGTGTGTGTGTAAAGTTATTCTATACATGTTTCTATTTATCAGTTCTTTCTCTGGATGCAAATAGTACTTTTCTTCATATGTCCTCTATATCTAATTTGGTTATTAATAATAGTCAAAATGATTTATTCACTCAAAGTAATTCTTTTTTTTTCTTCCCTCTGCTTTTTGGTGAGGCAATCGGGGTTAAGTGACTTGCTCAGGGTAACACAGCTAGTTAAGTGTTAAGTGTGTGAGGCTGGATTTGAACTCAAGTCCTCCTGACTCCAAGGCCAGAGCTCTATTCACTGCACCACCTAGCTACCCCTTAAAAGTAATTCTTAAAACAATATTTTTGCTTGATTTTCTATATAAATTTCACTACGCGTTAGTGTAGTTCTACAAAGAGGACCCTTAGTATTTTCACTGATACTGCATTAAATTTGTTAAATTTGCACATGCCAACTAAAGCATGACTATTGATGGATATAAACCACTCTGGGATTAAATTTTGCCATGCAAAGCACACAAAATGAAGTCATAGAAGTGAATTACCTCCAAAGGCTGTCCCTTTCCACGTACGGCCAGTTACCAGCTGAAATGGACGAGTGGAAATTTCCTGACCTGAAGCAGCTACTCCAACAATGACACTGACTCCCCATCCTTTGTGGCAGGCTTCCAGGGCTGCTCGCTGGAGACCCAGAGGAGAGCAGGAAATGAGGAAATAGACACAGTGAGGGATTTCAGATACTGGCAGGAGGTGTATGCTATGGGTGGGGTGAGGGGGACCTCTATACAAGCAGGTATTTTAAAAATAAAAAACCCAAACCCCAAACCTACTTAAAAAACAAATAAACCTTCCCCTACCAAACCCATTAGCTGTTCATGACTTTAAAATATAATTTCTCAACTCGAATGAAATAGTCTAGAAGTGGTTCACAATCCGTAACACTGAACTCTCACTGCAAATGGTATAAATGATTTCAAAAGACCAAAATTACAACAACAAAAAACCCTGAAAAACTCAACCTGCTTCTCTTCTACCTTTCTCATTTTAAAAATTTTACCTTGAATCTCTAAAAGCTCATCACTTATTTAACAAATATGTTGGAGACATCGAGATTAGCAAGAGTTTGCTGACTGCTCATAGGTTATCAGTTTGTTCCTAGAATTTTCAATCTTGGCCTATCATATATATGTACATATTTATACATGTATACACACATATGCACATATTTATCCAGGGCTGGGGAACTTCTGGCCTCGAGGCCACATGTGGCCCTCTAGATCCTCAAGTGAGGCCCTTTGACTGAATCCAAACTTCATTTGAAGTCAGTCAAACGGCCTCACTTGAGGACCTAGAAGGCACAGGTTCCCCACCCCTGATACATATACTATATACATACACTGCTTAGGGGTCTCACATCTTAACAAATATTTATATATTATATAATATTATATATTATTATTTTAATAAAGTTGCTGTTTGAGTCATTTTAGGTACAAGGAAATGTTTTCTTTTACTATCCTTTCCTATTCCTTTATCATTTAGCTACCGTGGCACAAGTAATTAAAGTCTATTTAATTGTAATAAGGGATTATCTTCTTATGAATCAAGGAATTTTTTTTTTAATTTTTGTTGAATCAAGGAATTTTAACCTAAGCTATTATTAATATATCAATTTCTAAACATATCAATATATTGCATCAATGTAATCTAGGACTTAGCAGAGTACCTGGCACACAGTAGTGCTTAATGTTTATTACTAATAATAGATTAATAATAACAACTGTCATTTAAATGGCACCTTAAAGTAGGCAAAATGCTTTATAAACATTGTCTCCTTTGAGCCCAGGTACCCTGGGTATGATTAGCCCCACTTTATCAATAAAGGCCAGAAGATGAGTGACTTGCCTAGGATTTCACAGAAAATGTTGGAGGTGGGATCTAGCTCACTTGAAGTCTGACGCTCTACTACCCTGCTGTCTGTATTATTAATTAAGGAAGAAACCTAAAAACAAACAAAAACCTCCCTACCACGTAAGACTGAATAAAGCTAAGCACACTTACCATGACGCCAACATTACCAATACACTCAAAAGAAAAGTCCACTCCACCGTCGGTCATTTCCACTAGCACTTCCTGGATTGGCTTCTTGAAATCTTGAGGGTTAATGCATTCGCTCGCTCCAAACTCCTTGGCTTTTGCAAATTTGTCTTTGTTGATGTCCACCCCAATGATGCGGGACGCCCCCGCCACCCTGCAGCCCATGATCACAGCCAAGCCAACACCGCCCAGGCCAAAGACGGCACAGGTAGAGCCAGGCTCCACCTGGAAAGACAAGAGATTCTGTGAGGGCCCAATTCCCTGGGCAAATACACTTAAATCACCAGCTTTCAAAACAAGCCAACTTCATCTTTATAGATAAGCACAGTGAACCGCCCCAAGAGGATATATTTCCTTTAAAATGCTAGGCACGGCACAAAATTGACCAGGCTAAAACCATTTTTTGGTGAGAAATTAAGAAGGACCATCCTCTTACCTTGGCAGTATTGATAGCGGCACCATAACCAGTTGAAATGCCACAACCCAGAAGGCAGACTTTATCTAGGGGTGCTAGAGGATCAATTTTAGCCAAAGAAATATCAGCCACAACTGTGTATTCAGAAAATGTGCTGGTCCCCATGAAATGAAAAATTTGCTTCCCTTTGCAGGTAAACCGGCTTGTATTATCAGGCATCACTCCTCTCCCTTGGGTAACTCTAAAGAAAAGAAAAAGGGAAAATAAAGGATAAAACAGGGTTTCATAAAATCCATGGAGGGAAGGGAAAAACATTAAAGAAAGATTTGTAAACCATGGCATCTTCAGATCTAGAAGGAAACTTATCATCTGGTCCACTACCCTCATTTTATAGAGAAAAAATCTGAGGCCAAAAAAGATAAGTGACAGTAGGATCTCATAGCTATTGAGTAACTGAGATGGGACTAGAATCCAAGTCTCTGACTTGTCAATGGTCTCCTTCACTCCAAGAACAGCATAACTGAAGTCAATTTTCCGAAGTATTAACTAATCTCAGGTCACAATACAGAAAATCATAAATATGCAATGTACCGTGCTCTAAAGGAAACCTAGAAAAAATAGAGAATTCTACAATTCAAAAAGTATTGGACTACAATATAATTTACTGAGTATCTACGATGTATTGGGCATTATCCTAGGTGCTGAGCATATAAAAACAAAAAAGAGTAGTCCTCATTCTTTGCCCTCAAGGTGAGAGATGAAATATTATGTATGAGGAATAGCAAAGTTGTCCAGTTTGGTTGGAATGCAGAGTATGAGGCAATAACGTGAAGTTAATCTGTAAAGACAGACTGGAGAAAGTGATGGATTTTATTTATTTTTTAATCATAGTTTTTTCTCAATTATATGTAAAGACAATTTTAAACATCCATTTTTACAAAATTTTGAGCTCCAAATTTTTCTCCTTCCCTCCCTAACCTCTTCCTAAAATGTGAAGCAATTTGATATAGGTTATATATATATATATACACACATATATATGTGTGTGTGTGTGTGTGTGTGTGTGTGTATATGTATGTATGTATGTATACAATCATGTAAGACGTATTTCCATGTTAGTCATAGTTGTGAAAGAAGGAAGAGAAGAAAAGAAAAAATGAAAAATAGCATGCCTCGATATGCATTTAGAGTATCAGTTCTTTCTCTAGATGTGGATAACATTTTCCATCATGAGTCTTTTGTAATTGTTTTGGATCACTGCATTGCTGAGAAGAGCTAAGTCATTTATAATGGATCATCACACAGCGTTTCTGTTACCGTGTACAATGTTCTCCTGGTTTTGCTCATCTTACATTGCATCAGTTCATATAAGTCTTTCCAGGTTTTTCTGAAATCCACCTGCTTGTTTGATGGGTTTTAAATAACAGGCAGGGGAGTTTCCAGTTGATTCCAGTAGAGCAGGATGCCACTGAGATTTCTTATATCTTTAAGTGACAGGTTCAGACTTGTACTTCAGAAACGGCAATCTGGTAGATGTGTCAAAGACAGACTGGACAAGAGAAATTGGACGCATACAGATGAATTAGAAGGTTACTGAAATAATGCAGGTGAGAGATGAGGGCTTGGACTAAGATGGTAGACATGTGAGTGGAAAGAAGGAGAGATGAGAGATGTTGAGGAAACATCGGTAAGACTGATTGGCTGAGGGGGTTGAAGAGGGAGAAATACTGTATCCAGGATGACTCTAAAGTTACTAATCTGAGTGACTGGAAAAATAATAGTAAGCATTGTGGAAAAAAGGAAGTTTGAAGAAGTGTTAGTTTTGGGGGCCAAGACAAGAGTTCTGTTTTAGATATGCTGAATGTGAGATGCCTATGGAACATCCAGGTGGAGATATCTAGTCTAGTAGGTAGGTGGTAGGATGGGACTGGCGAGCAGGAAAGATGAGGGCTATATATGAAGATATAAGAATCACCTGAATAAAGATGGTAATTGGTCCAAAGGGAAATGATGAGTTCACCAAAAAAGAACAGAAGATAGCACAACTTGGACCCACATGCTCTTAAGCCTTCCATATCTTCTTGTTACTAGTATGAAGGAGCTGTGATTTCCTCAGCCTGGGGGAGCTCAGGGCATGTGACCTTCTTTCACCATCATAGCTGAGAACCCATCTATGATGTGGTAAAAGGAATAGCATTCTAGGCTTGGAGTTTGGAAGACACACAGGAGCTGTGTGCTCTAAGGAAAGTCATTCAATCGTTCTAAGCTCAGTTTTTTTCTCTGTAAAACAGGAATAATACTAAACACAGTAACTACCTCATGGGGCAGCTGTGGGGCTCCAATGATATGTCAAATGTCAAATGGTTCAACATCAGAAATGGATATTTTAGGTGCTATTCAATGGATTTTAAGGTGCTGCTGTACCCTAAAAACCAGGGGCTTTTTCCATTAGAAACTCCCCTGCCTGTCATTTAAAACCCATCACACAGGCAGGTGGATTTCAGAAAAACCTGGAAAGACTTATATGAACTGATGTAATGTGAGATGAGCAGAACCAGGAGAACACTGTACACAGCTGAAACCTCTTCAATGTGTGGTCTTCTCCACCAGAATGGGAGCTCCTGGGCAGCAGACCTTCCCTTCTTTTCTAACTGTGTCTCTAGTGCTTAGGACAGTGCTTTCCACAGTATTTAATAAATTCTTTCCATTCATTCATTCATTCATTCATTCAATCAGCCATGCTGCTTTGAACAACAATACAAACTTATTTATAAGATGGAAATGTTTGCCAAATTCCAACTTAGAATAGAAGGATGAGGTTATGAAAGCATAAAATTGGGAGTTTTTTCAATCAAATGTTTTTCTCACTACTGTTTTTGTCTTTCTTTGTATCCCCAGAACTTAGTATCTGATTGCAGAAAGCAATTAATAAATGCTTGTTGGTTGACTGACCCTCATTTGCTCAAAATATCAAATAACAACAAAGTAAAATAAATAAACAGCAGTTGATAAGTTTCCTCTTGAATAAGAAATTGAAATAAGATTAGGAATAAAAGACCTAATGGGGAAGCCATGTGGCAGTTCCCTTGCTGTAAGCTGCTTAAGGGCAGAGACGGATTTTGCCAAAGGCCTGGCACACAGACCTTTACTTGTCAATTGACTGAATGACTCATGGTTATGAATCATGTAAGTTATAACATCTAAGCCCTAATTTCCTCATCTGTAACACAAATATAATTACTCTTATCTCAGATGATTCTTTTTTTTTTTTTTTGGCTAGGCAATGGGGATAAGTGACTTGCCCAGGGTCACATAGCTGGTAAGTGTTATTCTTATCTCAGATAAGATCCTTAAACAGAAGGCCAGAGAGAATATACAAAAGATAAAATTATAAAATAAATGAAATAATATCAAAGACACGAAATAAGACAATAAGACAGATGTAATTATTCTCGTCCCAGATAAGATCCTTAAATAAAAGGACACAGAGAATATACTTTATAATTATTTACTTTTATACTCATATTCAAATATACTTTATATTTAATTTATATCCTGTCCTTTTATTTAAAAATCTTATCTGAGACAAGACTAATTACATCTGCTTTATTGTATTATTTTATAGTTGTTTTATGTTACTTATGTAAGATTTTAATATAATTTATATAAGATGCATTATATTTTATATTTATAATTATATAATCATATCATTACATATTATGTAGTATAGTTTATTTTTAATAAGATTTTATTTATATATAATTTATATTATTTATATAAGATTCTGACCAGACTTTCTTCTTCTTAAACAGCTCCAGAAAATCAAGATAATTAATAGAAGAACATAAGCTCAGGTAGGCTACGGCTGAATAAATGGAAATGGAACATTAATATTGTAGCTTGTGATCCCTAGCAGCTAAAATGGGGTAGGTATGGTAAAAATTCTATAGGCTAATGACATTTTTGCAGGAGAAGTCTAGAAATTATCTGTTAAAATAATAAAGATATTCTTTTCTTTTGCTCTGTGGTTTGTGAGAAGGGAAATTATTTTGCCCGTTATAAAATAAAAGAGATAAAGTGTTGTAGAGTTGTCTAAAAGCCAGCTTTCAGTCAAGAAGACGAGAGTTCAGGTGCCCCTCTGTCATATACAGGCTGTGTGAAGCCACTTAATCTATTTCTCAGGCAACTCTCTAGAACTAAGGCAGCTAGGGGGCGGCACAGCACAGGCACAGTGCTGGGCCTGAAATCAGAACACTTGAGTTCAAATCTGGCAGCACTCACTAGCTGTGCGACCTTGGGCAAAGTCACTTAACCTCTGTTTGCCTCAGTTTCCTCATCTGTAAAATGGGGACTACCTCCCAGGAATGTCGAAATGATCTAATGAGAGAAAAACTGTAAGGCACTTAGCACAATGTCTGATACATAGTAAGTGATATATAAATGTTAACTACTATTATTATTAGACAAGGGTCTTTAACCAAGGGTATAGAGCCCCAAGGAATCTATGGATAGATTTCAGAGAGTCAATGAACTTGGATGAGGAAAAAAAATTCTATCTTTATTTCAATATAATTGATCTGCTTTTGTGATCTTAATGTATCTTTTTTTGTGGGGCAGGGGGAGGTTAAGTGACTTGCCCAGGGTCACACAGCTAGTAAGTGTCTGAGGCTGGACTTTAACTCAGGTTCTCCTGACTCCAGGGCTGGTGCTCTATCCACAGTGCCACCTAGCAGCCCCTTTATGTACCTTATTTTATATATACACACACATATATAAACATTGCTCAGAGAAGGGGTCCATAAGGCTCCCTGGAGTGCCAAGAGTTTCATGACACACAAAAGGTTAAAAACCCTTTCATTATAATTACAAGAAGCTCAGAGCAGGTGCTGATCCACATTGGTAGAAGTTTTCTTACAAGGTAGTCTCTCTCTATCTCCCCCATGCTGATAAAATGGTAGGCCTTGATCATAAAAAGTAATAAATAAAACCAATCTAGCTAAATTTCTAAAATTTGTCAATGGACAAAAAATATAGTAAGAAACAAACTGCAGTTCAGATAAATCTCAGAACACAATTATCACAGTTCACTAAATAGTCACAATTGCTGAACAGGAAATTAATTTTATTATTATTTTAAAAAATCAAATGGGTCCTTGTTAGGTGACTTTTGTGCATTCATTAAAAAATATACATCAACTGCAGTGATACCAATCTTATCTTCTTCTACTTAATAGTATTTTATTTTTTCTATTACATGTAAAGATAGTTTGCAACACTTACTTTTATGAGATTTTGAGCTCCACATTTTTTTTCTCCCTTGTACCCTTCCCTCCCCAAGATGAAAAGCAATCTGATACACCAACCTGATTTTCTGGCAAAGGTTTGTTTTAGGATTCCTGCAAAATTTGCATTCTCCACACTGTGGGACGTAAAGCGGGATGACGGTGTCACCTGGGAAACACATGGAAATAGTAAGCACTTTTAGCAGAGAGATTCTATTTCCTAATAAAAAAATCTCACAACTATTACTAAAAGTATAAAAAGCCTCCTTATCTCAATATCTCATTTGATTTTGGCTGGACTGAAAAACTGTTGAGAAATGGAGCCAAGACCCACCCTCTGACACTTACTAGCTATGTGACCCTGGGCAAAGTCACTTAATTTCAACTGCCTAGCAAAAAAAAAAAAAAGAAAAAAGAAAAAAAGAAAAGAAAAAAAGCAAGAAAATGAGTCAAGACCTACAATGTTAACTACTCCAAATGCAACATAGCCTTTCCTTTTCCTCCTCCTCCTCCCATGTACGAAATGTCCTGTTTTTTATCTCTGCGATAATCCCAGGACAAAGACTCTAGAACACCGAGGGCAAAACTTTAATTTTGGTAAAGTATTTTAAAAAAAAATCAGCTATTAATGAGTTCTTAAATGAGAACAGCTTGGAACTAAGCTGGCTTAGGGTCTTTGACGGTTTTCCAAGAAGCAGCGGCCTATTAAATCAGAGAACAAAAAGCCGTGTATTTGCCGAATGAGGAGCAAGATCGGTCTTGAAAAGTCACTGAGCAGGCAATTTCCTGCTCAATGAGTGGTGCGGGCAGCTGATCAGAAAAAGTGATTTTCTTATAGCAACAAGCCCAGGAACTCAAGTGTCTAATCATGAGCCTACCTGCTTGAAACTTGGTAACTCCTTCCCCAACGCTCTCCACAATGCCGGCTCCTTCGTGTCCCAGAATCACCGGAAAACACCCTTCCGGATCTGCCCCACTCAGAGTATAGGCATCAGTGTGGCAAACGGCTGTGGCAAGAATCTATCAGTATTCAGAGAAACAGAATGTGGATGAGTCTATGTAGATGCGTAGGCAACTCAGAACACCTATAAGGAAAGGTGTTGTTGCCTTTATTTTTGTTAGCATCTTTATTATAGTTAGGGCTAGAAAGGCCCTTAATGGCTACTAAATTCAACCCCTTCATTTTACAGATGGGGAAATGGAGGCTTGGAATGATCAGGGTCACAAAAGTAATAAGTAGCTGGTTTTTGAATGGAATTACGTTATCACGCTGCCTGTTTTCCCTTATTTCTATCAAGAAATCCCTCCCTTCAAGACAAGGACTATTTCATTTTTTCTTTGTATCTCCAGAGCTTTAATACAGTTCCTGGAACATAGCAGGCCTTTAATAAATGCTTATTTGATTTCAGTGACACATACACTATAACACTGAGAGAAGTGATTATTTTTCTGTTGTATTAATAATTGGTTATTAAGCAGAATTAATTATTAAATAGATTAATTATTAAATTAGAATTAAGGTTTTTCCTTATTCAAGGACCAGCCCTTTAGACCCCTTCAGACAGTGTCTGAAGGACAAAGCTGATAGATGAGATTGATCTGATCTTTGGGGTACATGCTCCATGATCTTGGGTGGACCCCAATCCAAGTAAGAGACCTTACTTTTGTTTACAGTGGAAACAGAATCCAACCTAGGTGCATTCCAGGCCTAAAGCACTGAGCCCATGGTCTTGTACCCCTCCGCTGCAGTCTAGGGGAACTCAGCTTATGAAAGAGAAAACCAACCCTGAGTGGCCTGCATAGAGATGGATTCCCTCTCCAGACTGCTGGAGGCAGCTGAGTCTCAGGATTAAGCCACGTTCTCTGCAGGAGGAGCTGAAGGCTTTCAGCCCACCCCCTGATTTGAAAGTTCACCCCCTCATTAATTATTCACCAATCAGGTTTGATTTTTACCTGTAAGGAGCACCCCCTTTTTTAAGGGTATTTAAGCATTCAGCGATCACTATGGTTTTGTCTTTGGTTACCGAAAGAGACTGATAACCATCATTTATTGATTACTAGATAGTCTAATTAGTAAGTTAATTATTAATTACCCAGAAACTCTGTCTCTCAGGCTTTTCATTTTCCTCAACATGTATGTTATCTGACATATTTTTATGGCAGAACATGCTGAGGACAGCAGATGGGGCCAATGACGGCACACATGATTTTCAGTACCATAAAGGCACTTGTGCTGTGGAGAAGGGCCAGTTTGCTTCCTCTTCCTTGGCTGTCTGTTCTGACTCCAGAGGGTGACATTTTTCTTACAACTACCATGAGAAATAAGTAAGCTGTAGGAAGCTGGTGTTCCACGTGGGCAGAGCCAACCAATCCAAGCCCAGAGGAGGCCTAAAAGACGCGGAGGCCAAGGCCTTACGGAAGAAAAAGGGGAAAAAACCAAGTGGCTTTGTTGATCCCCAAGATAAGTCACTTTCCTTGCTTAATCTCCATTTCCGTCCTATAGGAAGGGTTCTCTGAAGACCTCTCAACTCAAATCCCTTATCCAGAGAACCTGGACCCAAGATCAAACTTTGCCAGTGACTCAGATGTATGTTTACCTTAATTCGAACTTCATGAGCTTTTGGTGGTGCGACTTCAATTTCCTCTATAGAGAGAGGTTTGCCAGCCTCCCAGGCCACAGCAGCCTTGCACTTTATAACCTAGAGTGAGGAAGAGAGGACAAGTTTTTATTCTCTTGAGTAAACTGCTCTTGTGGCAAATAATCAATGGAGGTTCTGGAGAAGACATTAAAAACATTCCATCTGCTTTACAGGTAAGTGAGAGACTACTAGGACAGAACTGTTGTTTGTCCTTTGTTCTGGAAGAGGACCATGACATCAGGAAGGTGATGTCTTGACTTGCAAGAGAATTGCATTTAAGTGAAGTGGGCTGTACAAAGTCATCAACCTCACTCTATCCTCTGGAGCCATCTGGGTCCAGTGGGAAGACAAAGATTGGGACAACCGGAGATGGCTCCAGACACAGTGGGAGACCTTGGCCTTTTTAAGCTAAGGTCTTTCCCAGGTCTCAGTTTGTCTGAGGCAACACCCATTCGGTGATTAAGGCTACATAAGAAATGAGGCAAAGATGGCTTCTTTTACTGTATGTAGTATCAGACAAGGTTTACGTATTAATGTTTTCCTTTGTTACAGAGGATTCGATTACCTTTTTTTTTTTTTAAAGGCAATTGGTGTTAAGTGACCTGCCCAGGGTCACACAGCTAGTAAGTGTCAAGTGTTTGGTCTGAGGTCACATTTGAACTCAGGTCCTCCTGACTCTTTGTTACAAAGGAGAGTTCAATCTCGTATGAAATTATTTTGATGTAAAGACAAAAGGCCTCAATAAAATACATTTAAAAAATAGAACAAACCACTCTGATGAATTTGGAGATTACTGATAATTATCTCTGAATATTAATCCTCAGAAAATAAACCACATATTCACAAGGAACTTGGATATCACTGAATAAAGAAAAAATAAAGAATAAAAAATAGGGCATGAAGAAATAAAGTAAACAAAGAATAAAGAAAAAGTAAGCAAGCTCTGGTGGTCAGCTTATCAACAAACAAAAATCTTTGGATAAAGTTTTCACTAAAACAGAAATTTAAGTATTAAATCTGACAGTTTCGGCAAAGGATTTGGGTATTAATGTGAGGATTCTTTGTCATTTCAGAAGGATGTATGCCTCAAAGCAAAATCCCAGAGGAAGATTTCTGAACACCTGCCTATAAACAACTGTGTCTGGGGATAAGTGTAATGGCACACACAAATATGCTTCTGAAACATAACATGAATTGTTTACCACATATCCAAAGCAAAAACCACACCAAGCACCTGAAACCCACGGCTACTAAGTCTATGTAGTATCTAAGCTATACTTCCTCTCCAATCAAATTAACACTACCATTGCTTCCAAAGAGCCTGTCCACTGACTACCCTAAGGTTGCACTCACCATTCCAGTGACTTCCCAGATCCAAAGTCCTTTCTCTGGTCACCAGCTACCTGCTAAGTGTTGTCTCCCTCTATTTAATACAATGTAAGCTCCCAGGGGGCAGGGACTTTCACTTTTCAATGTGCATTCCTGGCACTTAACACAGTGCCTAGCATATAGTAAGTACTTACTGAATGCTTTTTCATTCATTCATTCAGTTCATTGATTTTGCATTCAACCTAGGTAGCTCTATATTATCACAATGGTTGTGTGTAATTACAAGGCTTCCCCTAGGCTAATAGGGTATCCTCTAACAATTAGCAGAAACCTAATCTTAGGAAAATGGTGAATTCTTCCTCCATTGTCCAGGAGTTTCTAAAACTTTAGACAGAGGTTCTCAAAATTATTTGGCCTACCTCCTCCTTTAAAAAAAAAAAATTTACTTAGCACTCCACTGGAAAATCTATTTTCTTTAACCCTTTAACTTTTTAAATCGGCACAATTTAAAAAATATAAATAAAAAAAGTTGCACCTTAAATTTAATAATTTATTGTAAATTTTTGTTTTTTTCCTGCATTGAAATTTTGATGACACAGTATTGCGTATAGCATCATACTGTAAACAAGTTATTACATGCACATATTCCTGCTGATGCATGCTGGACCTTCTGACAATGCACCACATGCCTGCCCGCCAACACTTGCTTGTTAAGACCTGTCGGCAGACTTGACCACTGATAGGTTATAACTTGCATTTTGTGTGTTTCTTTGGAAAACGATGTAATCACAACAACTTTAACTCTGTTACACAACAGATGAAAGATGTACAAATGGTTTTTCAAAATCTTCTCATCTTCTTTTCTTTCCTTATGTTTCCACCGCCCCTTATTTTAATTCAATGCTCCCAATTGCACTTGAGGATACTACCGAAGCCCCCTCCCCCGTTGTTCCAGCACCCCCTGGCTTTGGGAACCTATGCTTAGAAAAAGTGAGTTTCCAAGGTAGGTACTTGAAGGCAGTCATTAGCTAAATTAGGACTCATTAGGAATTCACTCACAGAAACTAAAAAGCGCAAAATCCAGATTTTACTTGTCATCTTTGCCCAGAATTTAAGTTTTCTATCTACCACTGCCTCTCAAAAGGGCTTCATTCCCCCGTCCCCCTTAATGATGATAGTTTCAGGAAAATAAATGTACTATCTTAAGTCTATAGGAATGTTCAGCACTTCCAACATTTGGGACACTGTGCCCAGCTACAAGACAGGTTAATACATCTTCCCTCCCCAGTCCTGACCCTAGAGTAGGCCAGTTCAATTATACACTGTCCTTTCCTATTAATTCACTTGCCCCTTTGTGTTATCCTGGCTCATGTTTGGTACATTTCAGCTTGAATTATCCCTATCATATACTTTCTTGGCATCTACTGCTGAATAATATTGGAGGTCACACGACCTGATTGTGGCCATTACGAATTTATCAGTAAGTACATTGGTAATGTACAGATATTTAGTACTTATTTATATACCCATTGTATATATTCCTCCAGTAGAATGTAAATTTGTCACTTAAGGACTATCTTTGTATCCCCATGCATGTGCCAGGCATGGGGATACAAAGATAGTCCTTAATTGACAAAATTAATTGACTTCATACATTTTTGCAGAATGAATCAAAAGAGGAATGAATGCCTTTATAAAAAATTATAAAATTTAAACAATAATTTTTAAGTGATTGTTTTCAAAACAGAACTCACCTATCTTTTCCTCCAAACCTATCCTTTTTCCAAACTTCCCCATTTCTTTTTTTTAGCCTCAATTCCTTTATTTTTTTTGTACATATTATTTTATTTTTTCGAATTACACGTAAAGATAGTTTTCAACATTTATTTTTCACAAGATCTTGTAAACTTCCCAATTTTTAAAGAAATCACTGCCAAATTCATGACCTTGCCACTTCACTGTCACTAACGTCATGTATCCAAGGGGTGGCCACATTTTGCTGTTTCTGATGCCTTTTCCCTATTCGCAGGACCTCATTCCCTAGACCACTGCAACAGCCAGTCCTAACTGCTCTGACAAAGTGATTTTTTTCTTAAGCACAGATGTGTCCATGTGTCCCTTTCTCAAAATCCAGTGATTATCAATAAACTAGGATAAAATATTAACTAACTCCTCTGGCTTTTAATACCTTTTAGAACCTGGATCCAAACTGCTTTGCAGTTTCATTATATAAACAGACTGGCCTCCTGGATCTGCCATTTTTCATTTCTCCGCGCCATTAAGCTAAATGTTCCAGTGCCTGGAATACAATCCCTCCTCTCACCTGCTTTAAAGAATCCCTCTCTTTCTTACAGATATGCTCATGCAGCACCTTTGAAATGAAGCCTTTCCTGATCCCAGCTGCTAGTGGCCTCCCTCCCAAACTTGCCTCTCTGTAAGGTTCTTACCAGTAACTAAGGGTTATGGCACTCTTTTTATCCAGTGCCTGGAAAACAGTAGGCCTCAATGAATTCTGGTTGATTGCTAACGAAATATTCTAGAAAATTAGTAACTTGAGAGATACAACACAGATTGTTAATATTTCAATTAACTTACTCTTATCTCTTTCTGCCTTATCATCATAATATATCTAGGTTTCTGGATACCCGGAAACCTCTTTGTTTCTAAAAGAGAACTAGCAATCATGGCAGGCTTGATTCAAAATTTAGCCGCTGGTACCATCGTTTGAAATGAATTCAACCTAGCACTTACAAGGTACTCTGTTAGGCACTGACTGGGCAGATAAACACAAAAAATTAAATTGGCCCTACCCTAAAGGAGCATCTGATGGAACGAACCCCAGATTCATGCATATATGCCAATCCTTCTAATTTTATGATTTAGAGTCACACAATGTCAGGCCCTGAAGGGCTCTTCAAGGGACTATGGGAACATAGTGAATATCCTTCATTTTATGGAAACTGAAGTCCTAAGACAGGCCAACCTGTCCAAAATCATACAACTGATTAATGACAGACTTGGACTAAAGCCCACTTCTACTTACTCCTGATCCAGATCTTGGGGTTTTAAGTCATATGAGATCACAATAGGGTCGAGGCAAAACCCCTTTCCCTAAGGATGCCTAGTCATCACTTAGATGCTGATGTCCCGGGTTCAAGTGCCCTGTGGTAAGCAAAATCACTTTGCCAGTTTCCTCCTTTGCTAAATGGTTCAAAGGCTCATCGATTCAGCACTGGAAGGGAACTCAGAGGCTGCTGAGTTCCAACTCCTCGTTTTACTGATAAGAAATTGGAGCCCAGAAGGTGCCAAAGGTTGCTCATAGGTGGGCTTTGGATACAGATACTTTGATGCCAAATTTGGTGATTTTTCTGCCATATCATTTACAGGACCATAACTTTGGAGCTGAAAGGCTGGAGTTTCTAATACCTTAGAGAAGAGTAAGATACACATTACTTGCCCCACAAGGGTCACTGTGTGAGGTCTTTAGAAATTTTAAGGCCCTGAAGAATCTCAGCTATTATTATTAGTGTCAAATTCTTACAAAGTCCTTTGGAATTTAAAGCCCTTCTCGATCTGGCTCCACATTTGGGAACACAGATTCTGAGCTGGGAAGGGCCCTTATACATCGGCTACTTCTAGGCCCCCATTTTACAGATGAGGAAACTGAGGCTCGGAGGAGAGGTTAAGTAATTTGCCCAAGGCACAGAGGCAAGTTTTGAACTTGGGGCCATGGATTCCAAAGTCTGGCCTATTTCTACTACACAGTGCAATTTATTACACACGATTCCCCTTCCAGCCAAACTGGCCCACTAGCTGTTCTTCATAAGCCTTATACCTACTTTCGAGCCTTTGTTACTGGTTATCCCCTCCCCCCCCAGCCTAGGATACACTCACATCTCTTCTTATATCTGCCTGTTGGACATTAGCCCTTTTCAGAGCCCCCAGAGACGGCTGCAGTCCCTTTGAACAGTTCCTATTTTCTTACATGCCTACTTGCTATTTTTACACCCCTGCATACACTCTTGGAAAACAAAGACTGCCTTTTATTTTTTTTTAAAGCACCAGCGTTTTAAAAATGCTTGTGGACTGCAACGCACTAGCGCTTAAGAAATGCTCAATCTCTGTAGCTATTGTTCCATCTAGTTTCTTGCAGAGGCAGACACTACGTAGCAAGTTCCTTCCGCACGGTTTGCGCGGATATCTTGCAAACCACCGCCGCCCCAGCAGCTCCTCCAGACCACCTCGAGCATCCCCGGTGCGCGTGGCTCCCTAGGTCCGGGGGCTGGAAGCAGCGCTCCCGCCCCGCGCCCGCAGCCGCTTTCCTTCGTCCCGCGGCCTCCTCCCCCGCGCACCGCGAGCCCCCAGGCCAAAGGCCGGCGGACGCCTGCAGCCGCTTCGCGCTCGCGCACGCGGCGGCCTCCCGGGAACATTCCACGGCCCTCGGCCTCCGCCGGAGCGCGCGCCCGTCGGACACGTTACCTGGCCGGCCATGTCCTCCCGCCGTTCGCGCTGCAGAGCAGAGACGCGTGCCCCAGGCTAGCGGCCCAACTCTGCTGGGCCCGCGCCTTGCGTGCCCCGCCGCAGCACCGCCCCCCGCGCAGCGTGGAGGCCGGTTCTCTCCTCCCCTTCCTCCGGCTCCTGGGGACGGGTGAGCCGGCTTAGGCGCTGATTGCCCTGCCTCATCTGGGAGGAGAAGGAGCATAAAATGCGATGTCTAGGGTTGGGGCACCCTGGGTTATTGGGTGCTTATTTTATGTCTGTGCAACGCGGACCGGGTGAAATGCACACAATTTCCCGCAGCTCTGGGGCGCGAGGGGTAGAGCACCGGACGAGTACCCCCGGTTCTGTTTGCAAAAGCCAAACCTGTTCCCGGGGGAGGGATTTATTTACTTACGGCTTGTAGGGACCTCTAAATAAAAGAGCGTCGGTTGGTGTCTGGGTAATTCAGCCCAACCTGAAAGGCGTTATCTTCTGTGTTCTAGACGAAAGGTGAATGTGATGCAACAGGCGCCCTGTGGGTAATTGTCCAACTTCAACCTACGGGCCAATATTAGGAGAAAGTTTATTGCAGGAGGAAGTTTCCATACTTTATGTAGTGAATCCCTACCAATCCTTAAGAAAAAGTCATCCTCCTTTTCCTAAAAGTTTCTGCAAATAATTTTATTTGTTCATATTTTATTCAAACAAAATGATGAGTTTATTATATTTTAGGATATAAAAGAATGGGGAGACACTGAACGTACTCACCCAGAGCTCCATCGCCCTTTCAGGGTTCTTATTCTGATGTGCGGCCTCCAGTAATTAGTACCCCAGTTCTATTTAACCAATTAACATCAATTAGCTTTTATAAAAGGATATTTACTGAGCAGATAGCACAAGAACAGAAGTGCAAATTAATAAAAATGACATCTGTCACAGGAGCAGAGATTTGTAGGTCCTCTAGTTTAACTCCTTAATTTTAAATTTGAAGAAACAGACCCAAAGAGGTGAAGGATCTTACTGAAAGCTTTTTTTTTTTTTTTTAAGGCAATTGGGATTGAGATGAAGAATCTTGCCCAAAGTCAGGCAAGTAACGAATGGCGGAGTCAAGATTAGATACCAGCCCTCCTGACTCCAAAGCCAGCACTGTCTATTTGTCTGCCTGCCAAAGGTTAAGAAGAATCAGTCAATCAACAATCATTATTCATTAGGAACCTAGTACCTAGTACCTAGCTAGTGCCTGCTTTTGTGCTAGGCACTGGACATAGAAACACAGAAACCAGTCTCCCTGAAGGAGTTTACGTTCTAGAGGGGAGGCCTGTGTTTGACCTTGTGAGAGATGATCTCTGAGAATCTCTCAGGAATGAAGCCTCCTCAGGGAGTTAATTGCTTCTTGTTCTGTTGAAACACTTGCAGCTGGTTGACCTTGTAAAGAAACATGCTTTTCAACTTTATCAGACCTCCTCCTTCCTCTCTAAAACTATTTACTCTAAAAAGAAAAAGAAAACCTCCTGTCTCCAGGCAAGTTGTAAAAAGTGTCCTTGTTCTTTGTTGCTGGGGTAGATTGCCGCGAATAGATTGTACCCTCAGAGCTTGCATTAATGAGCCCTGAGGAAGGGGGGGAAGGGGATTGCTCTAGGACCTATATAACCTGTTGATCTGAACACACCTCTGCTCTCTTTGGTTGGCGCCAATTTTTTGGTGTTCTGAGGGAGCCCTTTCTCGAGAAAGCTAATAAATGAATTTTTCTTTTTGCTAATATCTCTGAGTCTCTGATTCATTGATAAGGGTCTCTGTACCCTACCCAAGCTCATTTGTGATTGGCATTCAACAAATACATCTTTCTAATCCACGTGCATGGTATATGTTAAAACCAATCTTTTTTTTAAACTTTATTAATTTATTTTGATTTATCAACAATCACTTCCATAAGCTTTTGAGTTTTAAATTTTTCTCCCCCTCCCTCCTCACCTCCCTCCCCAACACAGCCCACAATCTGAAATAGGCTATACATATACATTCCTATTAAACATATTTTCACATTAGTGATGTTGTAAGGAAGAATTAGAACCAATAGGAGGAACTACCAGAAAGAGGAAACAAGACAAAACAGAAGAAAAAAAAATAGCAAATAGTATGCTTCCATCTGCATTCAAACTCCATAGTTCCTTCTGTGGATGTGGATAGCATTTTCCATCATGAGGCCTTTGGAGATGTCTTAGATCCTTGCATTGCTGAGAAGGACTAAGTCTGACAATATTAGTCATCAAACAACTTGACTGTTACATGTACAATGTTCTCCTGGTTCTGCTCACTTCATTCAGCATCAGACCATACAAGTCTTTCCAGGTTGTTCTGAAGTCAGCCTGTTCATCATTTCTTATAGCCCAACAGTATTCCATTACATTCATATACCACAACTTATTCAGTCATTCCCCAATTGATGGGCATCCCCTCAATTTCCAATTCTTTGCCACCACAAAAAGATCTGCCATAAATATTTTTGTACATGTGAGTTCTTTCCCCATTTGTATGACCTCTTTGGGATACAGCCCTAGAAGTGATATTGCTGGGTCAAAGGGTATGCACATTTTTATAGCCCTTTGGGCATAGTTCCCAACTCCTCCAACAATGCATTAGTGTTCCAATTTTCCCACATCTTCTCCAACATTTATCATTTTCCTGTTTTCTCATGTTGGCCAATCTGATAGGTGTGATGTGGTACCTCAGAGTTGTTTTGATTTGCATTTCTCTAATCAATAGTGATTTAGAGCATTTTTTCATGTGACTATAGATAGCTTTAATTTCTTCATCTGAGAACTGCCTGTTCCTATCCCTTGACCATTTATCAATTGGTGAATGACTTATATTCTTATAAATTTGACTCAGTTCTATTTTAGAAATGAGGCCCTTATCAGAGATGCTGGTAAAAATTCTTTCCCAATTTTCTGCTTTCCTTCTAATCTTGGTTGCATTGGCTTTGTTTTTGCAAAAACTTTTCAATAATGTAATCAAAGTTATCCATTTTGCATTTTGCAATGTTCTCTATTTCCTGTTTGGTCATGAATTCTTCTGTTCTCCATAAATCTGATAGGTAAACTATTCCTTGCTCTCCAGTTTGCTTACAGTATCAGCCTTTATATCTAAATCATGAACCCATTTTGACTTTATTTTGGTATATGGTGTGAGATTTTGGTCTATGCCTAGTTTCTGCCATACTTTTTTTCAGTTTTCCAAGCAGTTTTTGTCAAAGAGTGAGTTCTTATCCCAGAAGCCGGGGTCTTTGGGTTTATCAAATAATAGATTACTATAGTCATTGAGTACTATGTCTTGCATACTTAACCTATTCCACTGATCCACCACTCTATTTCTTAGCCGGTACCAAGTAGTTTTGATGATTGCTGCTTTATAATACAATTTAAGATCTGGAATGGCTAGGCCACCTTCCCCTGAATTTCTTTTCGTTAGTTCCCTTGATATTCTGGACCTTTTGTTACTCCTAATGAATCTTGTTACATTTTTTATAACTCTATAAAATAATTTTTGGCCGTTTGATTGTTATGGCACTGAATAAGTAAATTAATTTAGGTAGAATTGTCATTGTTATTATATTAGCTTGGCCTACCCATGCGCAACTGATGTTTTTCCAGTTATTTAGATCTGACTTTGTTTGTGGGAAAAGTGTTTTGTAATTGTGTTCCTTTAGTTCCTGGGTTTGTTTCAGTAGGTAGACTCCTAAATATTTTATAATGTCTACAGTAACTTTAAATGGAATTTCTCTGTCTATCTCTTGCTGTTGGGCTTTGTTGGTAATATATAGAAATGCCAATAATTTATGTGAGTTTATTTTACAGCCTGCAACTTTGCTAAAGTTGTTTATTATTTCAGTAGTTTTTTACTTGATTCTCTAGGATTCTCTAAATATATCATCATATCATCTGCAAAGAGTGATAGCTTTGTTTCTTCTTTGCCTGTTCTAATACCTTCAATTTCTTTTTCTTCTCTTATTGCTAATGGTAACGTTTCCAGTACGATATTGAACAACAATGGTGATAACGGGGATCCTTGTTTCACCCCCGATCTTATTGGAAATGCTTTTAGCTGGTCCCTGTTACATATGATGCTTGCTGAAGGTTTTAGGTAGATGCTGTTTGTTATTTTAAGGAAGACTTCATTTATTCCCATGCTCTCTAGTGTTTTCATAGGAACGGGGGCTGTATTTTGTCAAAAGCTTTTTCTCTATCTGTTGAGATGATCATGTGGTTTGTGTTCGTTTTGGTGTTGATATGATCAATCATGCTGATAGTTTTCCTAATATTGAACCAGCCCTGCACTCCTAGTATAAATCCTACCCAGTCATAGTGTATTATTCTTGTGATAAGTGACTGTAATCTATTTGCTTAAAACCAATCTTTTTCTCCCAGCTTTTGGTGACTCTGGTTAGTTGGTTGTTACCCTTTGTTCTCCAAGGGGACCAAAATGACGTCACTATGTTGGAGTCAAGGTACAGTGTGTCCAACTGTGCCTGATCAGGCCAGAGCGAGCTTAAAAGGCTCTACCACCGGTAGGGTACAAACAGTTCATATGAACATTTGGAGTGGCGATGTCTCTACATTTGCACATCTCGTGTTTCTTTTGAGCTACTGAAATTTTGCTTCACTCCGAGCGTCGTGTCTTCTTTGATACAGGCACATGCTGGTTGGTCCCGTGTCAGGGTCTCCCCTGTTACACAGTGGATTCCAAAGTTCTTCAGAGAAACCTCAAGAGTGTCCTTGTATCACTTCTTCCGGCCACCATGTGAGTTTTTGCCTTGTGTGAGGTTTCCATAAAATAGTATTTTAGACAAATGTAAGTTTGGCATTCGAATAATGTGGCCAGCCTGCATGAAAGACAGTATCGAAGACCTTGGTCAGATTGACGAATGTTGAGATAAGGTCAAGGAGGCGGAGCCAAGATGGCAGAGTAAAAGCAGTGCCTTTCTTGAGCTCTCCCCCAAACCCCTTCAAATACCTGTAAAAAAATGGCTCTAAACAAATTCTAAAGCAGCAGAACCCACAAAAAGACAGAGATTGACCAATGTTTGGTGACTCTAGTATGTTACAAATGACTAAGTTTAGAAAAAAAAATTTTTAGATATCTAAAATAATATAAAGGTTCCTGTAATACATTTTCATTAAAGTTTTCTCAAAATGAATCTATATTCCATAGAATGCTACAGCAATTACATATAAAAGTAGATACAAAATGCATGCAGAATAATACAAGGTAATTTGCGGGGAGGAATAGCAGGGTGGGGAAAGGAGGAGGAAGAGAGGTGAGGAAACAGAAAAGAAGTCATGCGCTTCATCTCTTGAGCTCAGCATTGAAGGAGGCTAAGGACAAAGATGAAGAATAAGGGCTCCTTAAGGCTGTCCTTCCCATGTCCCCTTCTGGTTGCACCTGCTGCTTCTAATGTGCTTTCTAGAATTTCTCTGCCATAATTAGAACACTTCCCTGCACTCTGGACCTCTTCCCATCATTTCCCCCCTTATCTTCTGGCTCTCACAGATAGCTGGCTTCTCCCAGAAAATACTGCATTTCTGGCCATCCTCTCCAGTACTGGCTGCACCTTCTCCTATGCCCTGCCAAAACCATGCCCTGGTGCAAGATGGGCAGTGGGAATATTTTGTGCCACCCACTGCCACTTCTGTACTCTCTCTCTGCCACCATTGCCTGTAGGGCACTATTGCCCTGTTCTTCACACACAAGCACTGCAGCTTCCTTCTCGATGCCTTTGAACTCTTCCTCTGACTTAGAATCCCTCTGGCGCCACCTTCTGCCAGAAGGTTGTTTCCAGTCCGCCTCAGCTACCAGTTTTCTCCTGCAAAGTTATTTTGTTATATTAAAGTTTTATATAGACATGTTGTTTTCCCCATATCCCCCAGCACTTAGCACAATGCCTGGCACGCTTTAGAAATGCTTATTATTTGACTAATTGGTTGCTTCTCCTGGTTCTTCTAGTCTCCTGTTCTGACCTCATTTTCCTCCCTTCACAATCTTGACCCTTTGGGTAACGAGCCGTGTACTCTACCATCCTCTCTTCTGAATCCCTTGCTCTCCTCTCCTATCATGGCTCGTATCTTGCCTAACTCCAACCCTGAATCATCCCTGGATCATCTGCCGCCTCTCCTCCTGTTCCCATGCTGTTGAACACAGATGGGAGAAGTGTCCTGTGGGCTTCCTGGGCACACTACATAGCTATAGTATCTAATTTCAAGTGGGCCCTCATTGTTAACGAGGAATTCCCTTTGCTTTTCCCTAAAGGATTGTCAGTTACATCCCTCATAGTTTTAAATTTTCCCTTCTAACCTCAGCTCTCCCAAACCATACCCCTACTCCATCTTCTCAGCTAAGAACCTTGCTTCGTGATTTACTGAGAAAATAAAGACCGTTTGCAGTGAGCTCTTCCTTCTAGCCTTTTCCTCACAAAAAGGATAAACTGCTGGATTTGGACTCAGGAAAGATTTGATTCCTACCTCAGATACTTATTCTTTTTTTTTTCTTCAGTGAGGCAATTGGGGTAAAGTGACTTGCCCAGGGTCACACAGCAAGTACGTGTCAAGTATTTGGTCTGAGGTCAGATTTGAACTCAGGTCCTCCTGACTTCAGAGCCGGTGCTCTATCCATTGGGCCACCTAGCTGCCCCTTCAGATACTTATTCGATGGGTGACCCTAGGCAAGTAATTTAAACTCTGTTTGCCTCAGTTTCTTCATTTCTAAAATGGGAACAATAATAGCTGCTCCATTACAAGGTTAATGAGATAACAAATGTCAAACGCTTTGCCCATCTCAGCACTATATGAATGCTAGCTATTGTTATTAAAATCGCTTGTTATCATTTCTCATTCTTTCTTCCTTTACTCCAACCTATGGGGAAAGAGTGGCATTTCCCTTTGCCGAGGCTAGTCTTCTACTATGATTGATTCTATCCCCTCCTGTTTCCTCCAGTACATTGCACCCCAATCATTTCCTCCTTCATTCCAATCTTTAGTCTGTCCTTTTCTGCTGGTTACTTCCCAGATACTACTCAGATACATACACGCATGCTCAGGTCTGCCCCATCCTTAATGGAGGTGACCAAGGCCTTTTGCTGGCCAAAGTATAGTTCCAATGCAATTGATTTCAATTATGTTATTGACAAAGACAAAAATTAGACCTCCCCACTATAATGTTCTGTCCCTCTTAAGTTGCCTTTTATTCTGACTTGAAGTTATTTTTTAACTAAGTAAGAGAATCTTGAGGGTATATAAGAGTTTTGTTGTTCATTCGTTTTTCAGTTGTGTCTAACTCTTGGTGACCCATTTGGGGGTTTCTTGGCAAACATACTAGAATGGTTTGTCATTTTCTTCTCCAGTTCATTTTATAGATGAGAAACTGAGGCCAACAGGGTTAAGTGACTTGCCCAGGGTCACATAGCTAGGAAGTATCCGAGGCTGGATTTGAACTCAGGAAGATGAGTCTTCCTGCCTTTAGGCCCAACCCTCCCTCCACTGTGCCACCTAAATATAATAAGGTAATGGAAGAAGTCTTTGATCTCTGGATGCCTCCCCTCCAAGTGCCCTAATTTTAATCTGGAGGTACTTTGCCTGGCTTTTGTTATGTGTCTATGCTGGCTAGAACTAAGGAGCTCTGAGCCTACCCTTATTAAGACAGATTCTAGCCACTCTGTGGCAGCAGGCTCAGCAAAGCAGAGATCCCATGGTCAGTGAGGAGTAGAACCAGGATAGATGTCATCACGCCTGGTAAAGAGAAGGAGCAGTGAGCCCAGCAGAGCTATATGCCCAATGGAGATGCCATGCTTTGTTAGCCACAAGGCTACTGAGCAGCATGACATCTCCAAAAGGAATCATGTAGCACTGAAGGTGGGTTTTCTCTTCACATGTATTCTCTATATGTGGGCCCTTCATGTATGATCCTTATGCATGCTCACTCTTCCAAATATAGTGTGTATACTTGTGGGAGAATGTATCCTGTGTTTATGGTGGGAATTTAAAAAAAATTAAATTTTATTGATGTAATTTTGTATCATTATTTCTCAATATATGCCTTCCCCATTTCCCTGATATAACAAAGAATAAAAAAGAAAAATTCTGAAAATCAAGAAAGGATAACCTAAAAACCCCGTTGAATTGATAAATTTGGGAGTTAGCTTTTTGGGAACAGATACATGAATAATTGGAGAGATTGCCGGTGGTTGGGTCATGCCAATACAATAAAAATGACAATACTACCCAAGTTAATCCACAGATTCAGTGCCATGCTAATCAAACTAGTAAAGGGTTGCTTTATAGAAATAAACAAAAATGATAACAAAAGTCATATGGAGGAAAAAAAATCTAGAAGCTAAAGGAAAATAGTGAAAAAAAGTGTGAAATGAGTACCAGATTTCAAACTATATTCCAAAGAAGTAATCATAAAAACTATCTGGTTCTGACTAAAAAAGAGAAATGGGACAGATTAGGGTCTCAAGACTCAGGACTCAGCAACTGAATGTAATAATCCAGGATTTAACAAACCCAAGTACTCAAACTCCTGGGGAGGAGTATTCCACAAAAATTGCTAGGAAATCTGGAAAGATTTATGTAACAGAAAATAGGTTTAGACTAACAACTTATACCAAATCACAATTAGTTCCAAATGAATATGACTTACGTCATGTTGGGATGACACAAGCCATCTCAGGATTGAATAACCAGAGAAATCTATGGTCCTACTCTCTTAGCGCTGTGTACTGTTATACAACTCTGGTATGCTTAAGGTTTAAATTACACCTAGTTCTAACTATTACCGTCTGCTGAAACTCACCAGCAAGCTTACTGATATGGCGTAGTTGTAATTCCATCTTCCTTATTTTGAGTAAAGCTTTGCTGGTTAATTTCTAGAAATACTCTTTTTACTACTGGTCCATGCTCTTTGACCCCACTGCCCCATCAGTGATGTGTCAACTGCCACAGCAGACTCTGTCTGAAAACCTCATGTAAACCCAGGTCCCCGGGAATCTGGGCTTTTTATGTGGAAAGTGCATCTCGCCATGCATCTGAGCCAACACCCCTGTTGCCTGTAGTGATAATGGGGAAAAGGGAGGCCTTTCACATTCAACTTTATCTCTAACTGAATTGTTGTACCCTTCCATGCTGCACTTGCATGGAAGTTATCAATAAATCCTTCTAACCTATTCCAGTGTAGCTATTCACCCAAACTCTGCCCTAAATTTGCATGACAAGTACTCTACAAAAATTTCTAGGAAATCTGGAAAGCAATATGACAGAAATTAGGTTTAGACTGATACCTTACATCAAATGTCTGAATGAACATCAGACCTGTGTCACGGTCTGGGCTTGACCCGAGATGGTGCCCTGGTATTTAGGTTTGCTCAGTCATATCAAAGGAAAAATATTCAGTAAGGATACAACACTTATGTGACCTCTTGCAGACGTGGATGTGGTAATTTGAGGGAGTGGTCTTGGGATATCTACTAAGTTTGAAGGACTCTATGGGTCTTTTATGCCCTTCCTGACAAAGAAATCACATTAACATGGCCTGAAGCCACTAGGAAACTCTCCACTTTTAGTTCTCTGGTTAATCAAGTATTGAAGAAAACTTCTTTGTCTTTTAGGGAATGAACTGCTAGTCTAACCTATATGGGGAAGAAGGGGACAATGGTAGATATTGAACCCATCAAAACAAAGATATAAAAGAGCATATCATAAACAAATGAGGGGAAAAGAGACAGAGATATCATGCATAGATATGGATAAAGAGAAAATTCTTGATGAAATAAGGGATGGAGAGTATCATAAAAGATAAAATGTGCAATTTTGATTACATAAAATTGAAAAATTTTTGCAGAAACAAAAGTAATATAGTTAGAATTAGAAGAAAACAGCTAGGGGAAAAATTTTGCAGTAAGTATCTCTGATGAAGTATTGATATTCAAGATACGTAAGGAATTGCCAACCCCAACTCCAGGGCAGGTTGGGTCCTGAGAACAAGGCTAGCTGCATCTTCCCTCAGGGTTCTGGGCTTAAACCTGAGGGACTGAGGAGTATTCTCCCAATATAATTTACGCAGTTAACATCAGTTCTAAAGTATGATAAAGTCTCTCACCAGGAGTATATTTTTCTCTACCATCTCAGCCCCTAGGAATAGAGGGTCCAAACAAAATGGCTGCTTCAGAATATCCCCCCCCCCAAATTAATTTCTCTTTTGATTGTGACTTAGCCAGTGAATGAATTGTTCCCTCACTTGTGGGACATGATGCCTCAGCTGTTAGGTTGATAGTTGGGCTAGATTAAACAAGTCACTTCCTAAGACTGGCTATACACCAGACTCAGCCTTTTTTTGTATTCTCAGAACTTAGCACAGCAGCTGGCATATGACAGGTGCATATTAAATGCTTCTCGATTGACTGACGCGGAGTCATCCTCACTCTTACATATATTCAACCAGATACCAAACTTTGTCAATTTTATCTCCCTGGTATCTCTCTGAATATTACCCCTTCTCCCTATTAAAAAAAAAAACAAACCAAAAACTATTACCCTCGTTAAAGTCTTCGAGGATTATTACAAAATCCTCTTATGCATTGGTATAGTGTCACTTAGACCTCTGGGGAACCTCTGTGACCCCATACCACATGGACATGCTTTAGGCATCCATAAACAAATGTGTAAAAATGATCCAACCTGCAATAAGAGAGACTGAGGCAGAGTTCTGAGTCGTGGGGGTCCATGGTCCCCTCCAATGAAATGGAGCTCAGATCTTCCTCATCATCTGAGATGCTTCCTTCTTCTCGGGCCCTGTTTTTATGGGGTTAGATGTCTAGACATTCAAGAATAGCTATACCAAATACAGAATAATTCCATTGGTTGACCTGTGACACATAAGCAAAAATGATCCGTCAGCAGGGTCACGGATTGGGTAAAGCAAAGAATATCTCCCCTGACTAGGTGGTCGTAAGATGGTTATGATGGTGCAAGGTGTAAATCTTTCCATATTTTTCTAAAATCAGCTAGATAGCCTCTGAGGGCCCTTGCGTCTCTAGATCTGTACCTAGGATCTCCTTGCACCAAACAGTGTTGCTTCCTTCATGATTTCCTGGTAGATAATTGTGTTTTGACTGCATGCTCGTTCTTGTATTGGAATCACAGAATTTCAGAGTTAGAAGGGTCTTTTTTTTTCTTGGAGACATTCGGGGGTAAGTGACTTGCCCAAGGTCACACAGCTAGTACGTGTCAAGTGTCTGGTCTGAGTCTGGATTTGGACTCAGGTCCTCCTGACTTCAGGGCCAGTGCTCTATCCACTGCACCTCCTAGCTGCCCCTAAAGAGACTTTTCTTACAACATTCCAGCTAAATGATCATGCCACCTTTTCTCAAAGGCCTCTGTGGTGGGAGGTTGTTGACTTGAACCTCATGCACCTGGCAATAGCTGATGGAGAATGTCTGCCCAGGTGGCTTGTCTTGGACACAGGGGTGTGGACAGCCACTTGGATGGGAGGGGACTGTCTGATCAAGGGGCAGAGGCTGTTTCTCCTGTATCTCAGGAGCTTTTCAGACAAGACAGAAACGGCCATCTGTGCTCCTCCTCCGATAGTTACTGAGTGGGTATTTGCAGGCAAGGCACTGCTCGATTTGAATTTTGTGATCCCCCCAGGTGTTCTCCTGGGGCCAGGTCGGATCAAGCTTAGACTAGCAGTGCTTCTAACGAGGGGAAACTGACTCCTTCTCGGAGTCAGTCTATTCTACTTATGGACTGCTCTTATTTAAAAGCATCGGTTGGCTTCTTTGGAACTTCCAACCATCCATCCAACATCCTACCCTCGTAGTTTCTGTTCTCTGGGATGGAGCTGAACAAATCTTATCTCTCTTCTCTATGACAGCTGTCTAGTGGCCTCTAAGCTCTAGCTGTCTAGTTAACCTCTCCAGGCTCAACAACTTCAGTGTCTTCAACTGATTTTGATATCACTTGAACTCGAGGCCCTTCTATACATTAATTTCCAGTATAAATACCGTAGTCCTACGTTGTTTCCTCTTTCAATGTCCCAGGTGTTCTCATTTGTGAAATGACATGGTTGGATTAAATGATATCCAAGGTAATATCTACCTCTAAAATCCCATGAGCTGTGATCCTAGTTAGGAACCTTGGATGGGGTAGTTCACATTTCTGGGCCTCAGTTTTCTGAGCTGTGAAATGGGGATAGTAATAATGCCCTGCTTACCTTAAAGGCCTTTTTTGAGGGTCAAATGAGATAATTTATGTGAAAACATTTAAAATATAAATTGGGATATAAATGTAAGATAGTATTTTATCACACTGAATTATTTTCTTTGGAATAAACCTAAACGTTAAAAATATTAAAAGAACACTAGAGGGCACTGCAGTCACATGGGAAAAAGGAACTTAATTTATGAGGATGTGTGTACAGGCACAATGATATTTTTCCTCATAATGAGAACGTATTTAATTCAGGATTAAAGTATATTTAACACTGATTGATTTTAAATCATTTCATCACTGTTTATAAAATTGAAAACCGTTATAGTCTCTCCATGTTTTAGAAGCTGCTTTGAAAGAAAGAGCATCATTAAATTTTTTTTTCTTTTTTCAGTAGCGTCATTTTTCCTCAGGTTCCAGTTCAGGGACTTCCAACAACACCCTTACCCCCTTTTCTCCTCTTCTGCCCCCCCTTCTCCTTCTTTTTCCCTTCTCTCCCTCTCCTCTTTTTTCCTTCTTTCTTCCCTCCTTCCTCTCTCCCCCTTCTTTCCCTTTCTTCCCATTTATTAAGGCTTAACACTTGTGTAATGCAATATGCTAGGTTCTGAGAATACAAAGATGAGTACCAACATAGTTGCTAACCTTTATGACCTAGAGAAGAATACCTAAATACTCACAAGGCTTTGTGATCTCATGAAGTTGGGATATTCCCTCCACTGATGCAGATTTCTACACAGCTACACCTGCCCATCTTGGGTGATGCTTGTTACGTCCTTTCATATATTCACCATAAGGAATCCAGCCAATCTGCTGTTGGGGGCTTCCTTGATTTCTTCGAACATTTGGAGGATACCAGCAAAGCCTTGGGCTGTTACGCTCTTACCCCTTGCTCTAAACACACAACCATCTTCTTATCACTCATATATTTCCCTGATAACATCCTTTACTCCAACTTGACATCCTGTACCTTTTATTTGCAGTTTGCTCACCCCATCCCATCCCTCTTCACTGCTCTCTGTGATGCTCATTTTTAATTCTTCAGAGACTCGTGTTCTATGAGTACTCATGGAATATTGGCATAAAAGATAGACTTTTGTTTCTGGGACAAGTTTGGGGTCATTAAAGGAGTTTTTCAGTGTTCTGAAGATAATCTAGCCTGTTCTCTATCTCATCTTTAATTCTGGACCCAATTCATCTGTTGGTGCTATTTGTCCCAGAAAACATGAAGTAATGGGCAAGTTCTATTGTTTGTCTGCATAATCACATTTTAAAATCTGGGAAATAGACATTCTTCAATCATTTGGTGTTTCATGTGTGGATGGTTAGGCCAAACTCTGTTGAGTGGTTACACATTTATTTCAATAGGATATGCAACACATAGGGGCTTTATGCAACCTGTTTAGTGTCATTCACAAACAGGAGCATGTGAGGAACTTACCAGATGTATTTATAATGGATGATATAATCTAGTAAAGTGGACTGGAAGTACATAAAGTTTTGTAGCCTAGTACTTCTGGAAAATCATTCTTTAAGTGAAGAGTAAACAAAGCAATTAGTTTTTGAGATACAGTCCTTAAATAGCAGTGCTTTTCACAAAAACAAGTGTATTGCTGGATGACAGTTTTCTAGTATCTGTAGCAGTATGTTAAATTTATTTAAAAACTCTCAAATATTAATAATTTTGCTTATTCAGTGTTAACCTAGGCAAATCTTTTACCTTTTTTCAGCATCTGTTTCCTCAGCAGCAAAAGGTAGACAATAATAACAGCTACCTTACAAATTTGTTTTGAGGATTAAATGAGATAATGTATTTATTACATAAATGAGAGCTATTATTATTATTATTATTATTATAACAAAATATATTTTAGATAGCTGGGTGATAATGATATTTTTGTCTAGACATCCATATATATATATACACATTATATACACATGTTATATACACAAATTATATATATACACATTAAAAATATATATATGTATATGAAGGAAACTCATCTATAACTTAGAGTCTTGGGGTTATCTGAGGCACTGAGAGTTTGAGTGACATGCCCATGATCCCAACATCCTGACAGTCTATGACAGGTCTTCCTGACTTCAGTGTTGCTCTGATAGTCACCTTGTCTGGGAAGTCTGCTGCTTTAGGGAGACTGGCTGCTGCTTTAGCTGGGGTGGCTCCTGTCTTGCCTTGTTTGACAATAGCTATGGCAGGGGTAGCCACTTTCTTGGCAGGGGAAGCTGCTGCCTCTTTGCTAGGCACCATGACTGCTTTTTTGGTAGGTGGGGCAACACAGGACTTTTTGGCTGGTGGGGAGTTTCTTTCCTGGGGGAGCCACAGTCTCCTCGCCTTTCTCCTGAGGGACCACAACCTCTCCTCTACTGCTGTTCTCAGGAAGCGTTCATAGTCAGATGCCACTAGCTCTCTCAGTCACTACCAATGTCACTTTGTCAGTTTGATGGACCCTCTACCCTGAGGTCACTAACAGCCACCATGATAAAGTGCCATTTTTTCAACAGTTTGTGCTTACATTGTGTCTGCCACATTTTGTTAATTCTCACCATATTTCAAACTTTTTCATTATTATTATATCTGTTATGGTGTTCTGTGTTCAGTCTTCATTGATGTTACTATGATAATTATTTTGGGGCATCATGAACCATGCCCATATAAGATGGTAAACTTAATTGATAAATGTTGTGTGTGTTCTGACTGCTCCACCAATCAGCTATTCCCCTTTCTCTCTCCCTCTTGGGCCTCTCTATTCACTGAGATAGAACAATTTTGAAACTAGGCCAATGAATAACCCTACAACGGCCTCTAAGTGTTCAAGTGAAAGAAAAAGTCAATTGACGTGGCAAACTTCACTGTTGTCTTATTTTAAGCAATTGCCACAGCCACCCCAACCTTCAGCAGTCACCCCGATCAGTCAGCAGCCATCACATCAGCATCAAGGCAAGACCCTCACCAGCAAAAAGATTACAACTTGCTGAAGGCTTAGAAGATGGTTAGCATTTTTTAGCGATAAAGTATTTTTTAAATTAAGGTGTGTAAATTGCTTTTTTAGACATAATACTATTGCACATTTAATAGACTACAGTAAATATAACTTTTATATGTACTGGGAAACCAAAAAATGTGTGCGACTCTCTTTATTGCAATATTCACTTTATTGTGGTGATCTGGAACCCAAACTACAATATCTATGAGGTGTGCCTGTACTCATAGAGATTCTTAGATGTTTCTGATAAAATTTTTTGCAAAACAGATCTCAATACAATTTAATATAGCCACTTAATTTCCACTTTGCCAATAATTATGTTATGTGGTGCCAACTAGCTCAGACCTTACGGTTCTAGTCCTATTAACCCATAGTTCATTTGAAATTTTGGAGAATTTAAGTTTTTACATTTTTCCTGCTGTTTCTATCTTTACTTAAACCCTGTACTTGATTTAGACCCTGCCAATAACAGGCTGAAGGATCTTAAAAAAAATCTTAAAAAATATCTATGAGGGGGGTAGTTAGGTGGCACAGTGGATAGAGCACCAGTCCTGAAGTCAGGAGGACCTGAGTTCAAATCTGGCCTCAGACCAAACTCTTGACACTAGCTGTGTGACCCTGGGTAAGTCACTTAACTCCAATTGCCTAAAAAAAAATTTATGAGGATATGACTTGTAAAGTGAACCTTTCTGGTTAAAAAGATTTAATATATATCAAAGTAGACATGTAAGCTATGGTGAAGAGTGTTAAAATTGGGATTGACTGCACTATCATTTAACTTATTAAGATTGATCTTCCTTTATTTCATTCTTCACCTCAGATTCAAGCCCCACAAAGGGAAAAACTTCAGTTTTATTACCTATAACTGCCTTGTGATGTAAGTTAGCAAATTGCCAGTTTGTTATATTTAGGAAATTCAAATAACAACTGAGAAATTGGAACCTAAATATTTGAAAATGCCTGGTTTGTACAGAGAGTGAACAATATAATTGCATCTAATAAATTCTGAGCCCAGCTTTTAGAACTTGGTATTAGAACATACTCAAGGCCTGTATATCCTAATCATTAGAATAATTTACATTTGACCTACATAATCATCTCTTTTTGTTATTTTCTCAAAAATTTTCCCCTCCAGCTATTCACTCCAGCTAACCAGTCTTTCCAGACATTGCCCCCCTTAGAAGATGAGAGGCTGTTAAGGCTCTAATCCCATACATGAGCACACAGGTAACAACACTCTTGTAAGTAGATTACTTCTATGCCTTTAATGGCCACACAAATGAATTTGCCAAATAGGTGCTTATCTTACTTCAATTGTAACAAAAGACCTGGGTTGAGATGTGTAAACATAC
Organism: Vombatus ursinus; assembly: GCF_900497805.2. NCBI lineage: Eukaryota > Metazoa > Chordata > Mammalia > Diprotodontia > Vombatidae > Vombatus > Vombatus ursinus. The sequence continues at coordinate 182,091 of NW_020954599.1, read as the reverse complement.
TATTTAATTAATTCCAAGTGTATACAGAGAATAGTATTTATCCAATGAATTGTGTATAGTAAAACATGTTCAGTTATTAGCCGTGTTCAAATGGAGTAGATATTACACCCATGTAGACCATTGCTCTTAAATATTCTCAAAAAATGGGGACATATTTAAGGTAACTCTTGTATAGACTGCTTGTGTTTCAGAGCATGCTTTGTATGCAGGTTTATTTCAAGGGCCTACCCTGACACATGAATATATAATGAATACTAGGCAGATGACAAACCCAAGTATGCTTTAACTTAGTTGTTTAGGATATGGAAAGGACTATAATTTCAGATTGAATAACTTAGATGTTACATACTTGCATCTTATTATAGTAAGTTAGATGTATTCTAATATTATTCTATCTGATAATAGAACAGGTACTTTGTTCTTATCTTCTGATGATCGCCTACCATGATTATAGAAACTTGCTACAAAAGGAAAAAGAGGGGCATAGTTATCATAAGGGGAAAGTGCTTCCCTGGCTCGGTGTCAATTCCAGGCAGGAGTCATATAGGCAGCTAATTTTATTAATAGGATGCCACAGCCAGTCTCAGATTTATCCAGATGGGACAATTACCTGTATGGGAAACTAAGTCAAGAAGGTCCTACCTCAGCCTTCCTGGCATCATCCCTCTTCTTGCCCTTCCCTCTACCCCCACCAATTCTCTAGGAACAAATAATCACCAGTAGCAGTTCATAGAAGGCACTCTCATAGAACTGCTGGCACTATGGATTATTGGCTGAATGTCATCTTCCAATGGCCACACCTGGAATCAGACTCAGAATAATATCAATTTCAGTCCCACAAGATTTAACCTTAAAGAGCAATGTTTTACTAATCACAGCTTAGGGCTAGATTCGGTTATTATTCTTTCATGTTGTTGAGAATAAGTATTGTATATTGACCCCTTAAGCAAAATCAAATTTCTAGGACTGGAGTTTGTTAAGACCTAGGTTGGTTCAAGATGTAACTTTAATATATGCCATTTCAGGTATAATTCCATAATTTTCATAATCACAAATCATTACATAAAGCACTTCTATACTATAAACAGACTTTTAAATTCTTCCCCTTTTATCATAGAGAGGGGACCTCGTTTTCTCAGCTGCTCAGAGCCACTGCTGGCAGAGCAGTACTAGTCATGGGATGGGTGGAGGAACAAAAATCTGGGTCAAAAACGCCTGAGGCTACCCTTCCCCTTTGTTTTTAAAATTACTACAGTCAGAATGGCACAATGAAGCTCTGTTGAGTTCATATGATGGTTATATTTCAAACCTCCAGAAAATTAGAGATTTTGCTATCAAGCTAAGATATGGCTTTAATACAGCTCAATAAATTTAAGTGGAACTTACTTTTTAATGTAAGCTAACTTGTAAATTTTCCCATTTTAGCTGAGTGTGAAGCTAGTTTTTTCAAACTCTTAAAGGTGGTAAGATTTTGATCCCCGTACTGTTTCTCAGATTTAAGCATTCTAGAGCCTTGTGTCATATCACCAGCAGAGCTGATACAGCCTTCTAAAGGTGCCCGAATAGCAAGTCTCAAACAACTTATCGGATAAAACAACCTAAGAAATGTTTGCAGTTATTATTATAATCATAATGAAATAGAATACAACTAACAAAATATTTAGCAGCTTTTAAGCAACTCTGCAATGGCTAATTTATAATTTATTACAATTTATAACCTGAATTACAAGAGAAGTCATTTTTCTAACAGTGTTGGTGTTACCGAGTCATGATGAAGAGAGTTCTGGACTTGGAATCCAGCTGAATTGGAATCCTAGAATCCAGAATTAGGATTTTGGTTTTGAATCTTTCCACAAATACTTACTAGCTGTGTGGCCTTAGGTGATTCACTTAAACCTTATGTACCTTGGTTTTCTTCGTCTGTGAAACGAGAGGAGGGGCCTCAATGCCCTCTAATATTCCTTTTCACTCCAAATTTATGATGCCACGAATCCCGTTCTTGGAAGAACTTCTGAAGGGTGAAGATTTGGTCATAAGTACCTTTCCAGTGAAAATGAGATCATAAATCCCAAATTTCCTCTGTTTTGGTAAACATTTGCATAAACAAATGATCCTTACTAGGGCTTTCAATGAGAAACAGGTAAAGAAGTGAGAACAAAGGCTAATCAGCTGGTTGGGCACTTCAAAAGATACTATATAGACTATCTGTATCCTCTCCACCCCGAATTTGAGGGTGTTGAATTTTGAAATCAGACTCTATCTGGTACTAGTTCTTCACAAGTTTTCTCTCCAACCTTGTGCTTGCTTCAATTCCCATTGACCTCATAACCATCTAGATTACTTGTGGGACTTTGGGCTGACCCTACAACCCCTAATTATCATTTCCTTATCTGTAAAATGAGAATAATATAAAATGACAATCATAATTCCTGCTTTGCCTACCTCAGGGCTTATTGAGAAAATCAAATAAAGAAACTTATGTAAAGTACTTTGCAAACCATAAAGCACCATATAAAGTCAACTCTTATAATCATCAATTTTAAAGTTCTCCTCCAGTGACTACTTTTATTTGTGGAGATGCACCATGAAGCAAAACCAGCCAAGACTAATAAAATGAAACTGAACATTAAATAATTTTAATAGCCTAGCTTGGACCCAGAAGAGATGAGAAAATGTTCTGTCCTTTCACTGAAGAGTTGAATCACTATAGGTGAGAAATATTACATGTGTTGGTTGGTTTTATTGGACCATTCTGCTCCTTGAATCTTTGTTACAAGGGAAAGCTAGATGGAGAAGGAAGGCACACATTCGGAAATGAATGGGATTTAAAAACAAAAGGCATCAATAAAATGTTTTTAATCCCTACTGTAGTGCCTCAGTGTGATGCAGAAGAAGAGGTGTACCAGGAAATGTTTAACAACTGGCTGGGGGAGTGGGGCAGGGGCAGAGGGGAATGTGTGCTGCATACTTTTAAATTTAATCTGCATTATTAACATTTTTTCCATTCCCTTCTTAAGCCTAGACAATCAACAAAGCAAGCAAAGCCCTGATTTGTAGCATTTGCTGATTTCTCAGGTGTTCATGCTCAGACTAAAAATTTAACAAGCGGCTCTCTGTAGCTGCAGCACACCCTGTGCAGAGGTAACCCAGGGTTCTGAAGGCTGCCCATTCAGAGAGGGCAGGTCTATGTTGGGAGAGTACAGGAACATGTTAGCTGCCTGGTGGAATGGGAACAACACTAGATTTTGAATCAAAGGACCTGGGCTCAAATCTTTGCTTTTCCACCTAATAGTGTGATGACCTTATGGAAGCTGCCTCCAGTTTGATTCCACATTTGTAAGAAGAGGGGATTGGAGAGATCTCAGGTTTCTTCCAGCTTTAAATTTTATCATCATAAATACCTATCTGGTAGGACTTCTGGACAAGATGGAGGCTTGAATGGGAAACAGACTGCCTAGCTGATATACCTATTCCAGCAAAACCCTCAAGTTCAAACCAGCCTGAATAATGATTAAGATATCCAATAACAAACCACATTAAGGGACTTCTTCCAATCCAGACATGTCAAAAAAAAAAAAAGAAGTCATCCAGAAGCCTGTGGGCTTTTGCCTACGGGCTTCCAACAAAGCCAGCACCAATATAGAATGCTCTCAATACAACAAGAGGCAGATGCATGTAGCTGTCAAGGCTCTGCTTTCAGAGGCAGCAAGAGCAGAGGTCTCCCTTGGTCAGAAAGCCTCAGAGTACAGACTCTGAGGGCTCACATTCTAATGCAAAAGACAACATGTAGTGTACAGAGAAATGAGTCAAATGTATAAGAATACAAGTCATTCCCCAATTGATAAATAGTCAAAGGATATGAACAAGTAGTTTTCAGACCAAAAAATCAAGGCTATCTATAGTCATATTAAAAAATGCTCTAAATCATTATTGATTAAAGAAATGCACATTAAAACAGCTCTTGAGATACCATCTCACATCTATCAGATTGGCTAATAGGACAGAAAAGGACAATGATAAATGTTGGAGAAGTTGTGGGAAAAGTGGAACACTAATGAACTGCTGGTGAAATTCTGAACTAATCCAGCCATTCTGGAGAACAATTTAGAACTGACCCCAAAGGGCTATAAAGCTGCATACCCTTTGATCTAGCAATACCACTATGAGGTGTGTATCTCAAAGAGCTCAAAGAAAAAGGAAAAGGGTCTATTTGAAAAAAAATGTTTATAGCAGCTCTTTTTGTGGTGGCAAAGAATCAGAGAATGGCTGAACAAGTTGTGGTATACGATTGTAATGGAATACTAATTTTGGATTCTAGGATTCCAATTCAGTTGGATTCCAAGTCCAGAACTCTCTTCATCATGCCACCTAGCTATCTCTAGGAGAGCCAGAGAAACCCTCAACTATGACTGAACCACTATGACTGTTGAAATGCTTTGATGATTGCTGGTGGCTAATCTCAAGGGTTAGATGACAATTAAGCTAAAGACTTGAAAGTTAAATCTGACCTCCCAACCTACTAGTATAGGTTGGAAGTCCACTCGAATGAGAAATCACTGAGAGCAATGAAGAGGCCACAGTCTGGCCAAAGTGCTTGTGGTGTTAGTTGGCCCAGTAAATGACCAGTTTCCTCATTTGTTAAAAAGGAGATTGTATAACATTGCCAAGAGTACAGGGTAGGAGCTCAAAGACTGTTTCTAGAATGTAATAATTCAATTACATGAAAAAAAGTGATCTTGAATTTAAAGTATAATTTTATCCATCCTTATTATTTTTCGTTTTTTTTCAACCTTATTATTTTTCAACAAAACCCAATTTTAAATTGTGTTAGTATCAACTGTGCTTTTCTTCCCATTGACTTGAAGTGGGAAAATAAATTTAAACACTAGTAAAAATAACTTAATGTGCAATAAGCAATGAAAGACAAAAGTGGGGATCATAGTATTTGTGGTCTCTTTGGTTTGCAGGAATGATATAAGGCTAAGAGAAGTACATATAAGGGAATGTGCTTTGGAAAGTAAGTGTGTACTACCCAAGAGCAAACAGAGTGAATACTAGGATATTTGTGTCTCCACAAAATAAAACGTGTTTGTTCTGAAGTAACATGGGAGACTAGTGAAGGGGGAGAGAATGGAGAAGGTAGAGGAGAAGGGATTGGAGGACAGTGGTGGGAATCTGAGATTAAGAAAAGGGAATGGAAGGCTTTTGCCTTCATCTTGCATCAGTGAGTATATTGAAATCTTGAGGGATTCTAGATGGCATGACCTGAGAAATTGCTGGGTTGAGTGGATGAGTGGGCAAGCCATAAGGAGTGGAGGGAAATTGGAGAAAAGGACAGAAAGAGAATGCTGCTTGTTTTCCCCAACCCCTTACAAACAACAGAGAGCATTGGAATATGTCAGAGATTCTGTGGGAACCTCCCCAAGAGGAATACTTACTCTTAGGCCTGTAAGTGACTCTTGGGATACACACACACATACACACACACACACACGTGTGTATATACACATACACACGTGTATATGTGTACGTATATCCACATATACGTATATATATATATATGTACACACACACATATATGTGTATACACACAATTGTGCTTATGCACCTCTGCTTTTGTTTGTAAACTCTTCTCCCCAAGGTGGCAAGGCAAGGCATAAAGCATTTATTAAGTACATATTATGTGCTGCGCACTGTGCTAAGTGCTAGGGACAAATAACAAGAAAAGAGAAACTTAGTCCTTGCCTTCAAGGAGCTTATGCTCTAATGGGGAATACAGCACACAAAAAGGAGGTGAAAAGTAGGGAGGCTTAGTGGGGCTGGTGGGGCGTGGTGTTGAAGTCTGGAAAATCAGTGGCAAAGTTGGGGGAGGGGCATGGAATGAAAGATGGCTGGTTTGGGCGTCTCCTCAAAGTGGAGGGCCTGGAAGGAACTCAGGACCTGGGGATGGTTTTGCCTTCCACACTGTGGAGAGAGACACATGACTCGTGAATAATGGGAGAATGTTGTGCATGGTGCTTCCTACCTGTGAAAGGGATGTAGTGGGTTGATTCTAGACATACGTTGGAGGTACAAGCTAGACACGAGGTGGTGGGAGAGAGAAAGAGAGAGAGAGAGAGAGACAGAGAGAGAGAGAGAGACAGACAGACAGACAGACAGAGACAGAGAGAGAGACAGAGAGACAGAGAGAGACAGAGAGAGGCAGAGAGAGAGAGAGACAGACAGAAGAGGGGCACAGAGAGACAGAGAGAGACAGAGACAGGGAGAGAGACAGAGAGAGAGATAGAGACAGAGAGAGAGACTTAGAAAAGGCAGATATGCATGGGAAGCTGACCCTACCACATCCTTGGGTCTGTTACAAAAACTGTAGAGATTGCTAAGAACAGACAGGCTTTTCCTGGGTGAAATTGCGCTCTCCAGGTTTGAGCCGAGATCTTATTTCATCCACTCTTGTATATTCTTTTGTACTTTCTAATCTGGATAGAACACCCAAGATTTCTATTTGCTATTTTGTTTGGATAGATGGATTTACTCTTGATCTTTGTGATGGGCTCTTGTCTAAATAGTGTTTGGAGGGAAGGTGCTGAGCTGGTAGGTGTGAGCTAAGGGATATCTTCTCCCTCCAGTCATCAGGGAAGTGGTTTCTGTTATGAATCTATTATCCTCTGGATTACAAATATCTGATGGGAACAAATAGATATAATACTCCCTTGGAGACTGGAGGAAATAGCTCCCAGCCTAAACAGTGTTTCTGACCTACCTGCCTCTCTCCTTGTAAGTAACCCATTTCCAACAGTTCACATGCTATTGGTGTGGGCACTGCCCTTGGTTCTTGTTTGTTCAAGGTAGACCTCAGATCTACCTTTGGGCCATGTCTATGGAGTTAGACAACCCATTTGAACATATATCACACATATGTGTGTGTATGTGTTTATATGTGTATATAGTGTGCCCTTTTAATTTTTGTAACTCCATGTACAGGAGGCTTGGTGGTCTCTGATGTGATGTTATACATATACAGGGAGATATGAGTCCTGATTGGCTGAGAGACTTATGAGAGAGAGATAAGTAGAGAAAAGGAGAGATGAGTAAGAATAAGAAAGACATAGACTTTGAATGATGAATGGCTGTCCCTCAGAGCTGAAGGTACGTGGGAGAAATTAGATGCCCCAACATGTCCCTTGATTCTTAGCACCTATACCCCCAATGACTTTGGAAAGTGGGCCTTTTATCCTGAACCCCCAAAGTGTCATTTTAGATTTCAAATATTTCATGTGTAATATAAAGATATAATTTCACGTCTGGTACCCCACTCCCTGAAGACAAGACAGTAAGAGAGTGACTGCCAAGTCATGGCCATCCTCCTGTTTTCCACAAAGGTAGAATTCCAGTTTTCCAGGATGTGGAGTAGGGTATCCCAGAACTACTTATACATCCTTAGTATTTTACATTACATTTTAATAATTTTTTCTTTTAAAATATTGTGAGTGGTGTGCTTGCAATTTATCTTAGCGTATTGGTGGGTGGAAAGAAGTGATTGCAGCGGAGAAGAGCTCTCGGTTTGGAGTGAGAAAATCTGTGCTAGAATATTGGCTTTGCTGTCTGTGACCCATGTGACCTTGGCCAAGCTGCTTTCCCTGTTTTCTTCATCTGTAAAAAGAGGGGGTTGGGAGAGATGATCTTGAAGATCAATTTAAGCTCTTTGTCTGTGACCCTGTGCTTTTTCTTTGATTTCCTGGTTGTTAAATATTAACTGGGTGCCTGAGAGAATCCCCTAAATTGTTTCCTTTATCCTTTGGGCCATGAGAATCTCTGAAACAAAGGTTACAAGTGCTGATGATGGATATTCCAGGTTTTGTGTACGCTGGTGAGACATCCTGAGATAGATACTTCAACACCGTCAGGAAGGCTGTAATTAATTTTACAGTTGAGAAAACAGATGAGTGGGAGATTCATATTTTTATGCCTCAAACTTTCCAGTTGACTCACTTTCACATGTTTTCTTCAGAGTCTTTTTGGGATTGCTCAGAATGAGGTCCCTGGATAATTATCATTTCAAGGTGAATGGTATGAAAAAAGTGAAGTTTCTCTGGTGTACCTCACGTAGGGCAGAGTGTCCCCCGAATCCTGATACCTTCTGTATCTTGATATTCTTACAAAAACTTGGACAAGGGAAGTCCAGCAAACAGCTATTTATTTACTCCTATGCGACTTCTATGGTAGACTCCTTCCTTATTTTGAGGATAAAAATTAAGAATGTTTTCCTCCCCACTTCCCACTAATTTCCAGCCCCACCTCTGACTATCAGTCATGGTATTTTGGGAGTTCTAAGGGCATCACTCAGATGCATAGACAGAAGCAGTTTGCTGTTCAGTCATTTCAGTCATGTACAACTCTTCATGACCCCATTTGGGGTCTTCTTGGCAAAGATATTGGAATGGTTTGCCATTTTCTTATCCAGCTCATTTTATAGATGAGGAAACTGAGGCAAATAGGGTTAAGTGACTTGCCCAGGGTCACACAGCTAGTAAATATCTGAAATCAGATTTGAACTCATGTCTTCCTGACTCCAGGCCCAGTGGTCTATCCACTGCATCACCTAAGTTCCAGAACACTGAAACCCAGTTGGTGGTTTTTATTTTTCAGTCATTTCAGTTGTGTTCAACTCTTTGTGACCTTATTAGGGGTTTTCTTGGCAAGATACTAGAGTGGTTTGCCATTTCCTTCTCCAGTTCATTTTATAGATGAGGAATCTGAGGCAAATAGGGTTAAGTGACTTGCCCAGGGTCACACAGCTAGTAAGTGTCTGAGGCCAGATTTGGACTCAGGAAGATGAATCTTCCTGACTCCAGATGTATCACTAGCCACCGAGCTACCCAAGCAGAAGAATATAAAATAATAAAACCAAAACTTTTGCTATAGTTCAATTCTTCCATTAGGAAAAAAAAAATTAACATGATGAGGAATATGTTTTGACCTCATCAGAGGATACAAAGGGGTAAAAGGAGAATGTAATAGCCAGTGATTAGCTAGGGAGGGAAGAGTAAGCCAGGTCTACTTCTTTTCTTTCTCCTATTTTACTCATCCTCCCTTCACTGCTACCTAACCTCTGTCTCCTCCCCCACCTCTCTGTCTGTCTGTCTCCCCTTCCTCTTTTAAAAAATTACGAATACCTTTTGTTGTTAGGACATATACATTTCTAAATATCTCTCCCCCTCCCTGATTATTGCTAGTAATAAAGATTTGAAAAGAAAATGAAAAAAAGCAATTCAGCAAAAGCAGCACGTTGACAATGTTGGACTATATGTGTCTATATACACACATACATATATTGTTATTATATATTATATAATTATATATACACATATGCATGTATCACACATATCTGTATATCTTACAAAGACTTTTCCCCAATCAACTGTTTCCCATCTTATCCTATTTGTGTTGATTTTGTTCATGAAAAAGCTTTCGAGGGGCAGCTGGGTGGTGCAGTGGATAGGGCACCGACTCTGAAGTCAGGAGGACCTGAGTTCAAATCCAGCCTCAGACCAAACGCTTGACACTTACTAGCTGTATGACCCTGGGCAAGTCACTTAACTCCAATTGCCTAAAAAAAAAAGAAAGAAAAAGCTTTGTAAGTTCATGTTATATAGAAACATACATATATATAATATGATATACACAAATACATATATATGAGGATAAAGATATTCTGTACTATGGTACCCTATCTCTTCAATGAAAGGAAGAAAATACATTTCCTTCCTTCTTTTTTTTTTTTTTGGTGAGGCAATTGGGGTTAAGTAACTTGCCTAGGGTAAGTGTCAAGTGTCTGAGGCTAGATTTGAACTATCCACTACACCACCTAGCTGCCTCTTTCTTTCTTTCTTTCTTTCTTTCTTTCTTTCTTTCTTTCTTTCTTTCTTTCTTTCTTTCTTTCTTTCTTTCTTTCTTTCTTTCTTTCTTTCTTTCTATCCTGCTGACAGTTTGGTTCCTTAGAATGGTCTTAATTCTGGTCTTACTCCCTTACACATACACTTTGATTCAGTGACACTGGCTTCCCAGCTGTTCCGTGAACAAGACACTCCATCTCTCAGCTCTGGCCATTCTCTGGCTGTCCACTATGCCTGAAATACTCTCCCTCCTCCACTCTAACTATTGACCTCCCTGGTTTCCATTAAGTCCCAACTAAAATTCTACCTTCTACAGGCAGCCTTCCTCAACCCCTCTTAATCCCAGTGACTTCCCTCTTTAGATTATTTCCTATCCATCTTGCATACAGTTTGCTTTGTATAAAGTTGTTTGCATGTTGCCGCCCTCATTAGGTTGTAACCTCCAGATTAATCTCCTTCACCTCACATAGAAGACCAAACACTGAGGTAAAAGAACTGACCCCTGTTTTCATGGACCCCTTTAGCAGTCTGGTGAAGCCTATAGAGGCGTTCTCAGGATAATTTTTAAAAAAAGCTTAATTGAAGGAAATGCTAAATTTGAATTGGAGATGATAGATGTATTTTTTTCTTTGTCCAAGTTCACTGGCCCCACGTTTTGGAACCCTTTCTCTAGATGTCTAAATATAGATCTCATAATGTCCCACTTCCTTTCCATGTCATATCCCAGATATCTGGACCTTCCATCTGGATCCTGTTATGAATTTTAACAGAATTGTACTAAAACTTATTTTTTCCCTGTTCATTGTAATAAAAGAGTGATGTTTAATTTTTTTTCAAAAAAGAGCTATCTCAGCTTTTTTTTTTTTTCAAATCATATTCACAGTTGTACCAAGTCACCCAGCAGAATCCCTCAGGGTTAGGTCAAATTTGTCTTTTGGACTGTTTCACTTCTTCCTGAGCTGCCATTCCCAAATTCATTCTATCATTCTACCTGAAGTGTGTACATTTCTTTGAATTTCCATTATGTCCCTAGCTATTAGCCTGAGCCCATTAAAATCACTTAGATAATTTTGTTTGGCAAAATTGGAAGGCAGGGTGGAATAGACAACTTCTTGTCCCCTTTTACTTTCCTTAAATGCACCAAAATTGTTATATTCTCTCTCTCTCTCTCTCTTTCTCTCTCTCTCTTTGTCTGTCTCTCTCTGTATGTGTACACTAATTTAATGGCCTTCCCTTCCAGGTACATATTAGAGTGTAGGTATTATACAGTTTATTTTTCCAGAGTTGCTGGGTAGACCAATTTCTTTCAAATTGTTGTATATTTCATTTGGGGAAGCTTTTTAAAGTTTCATAAATCAATTCAATATTTACAGCATTATCTGTGAAGAAGAACTTTTGGAGACTTTCATGATATTTCTTTCATTTGAATTCTGATACAGTATCTTCTACAACAGTGCCAAACATCTTGGGTGAGCTTATTTCTCCCTGTTTTTTTTTTTTTCAATAAACACATGTCCATACTATTTTGTAGGCATTTAATGAGGTTCAGCCACTTTCCCCAATTTTATCTTAAATGGAACAACCACTTCTTCATTGACATGGTAGTGTTCAACTGTAATGTCTTCACCGTGGTAGTTGATGATCATTGTAGAGATATTGGCAGACTCTTTGGTTTTTGTCTTTGTATGCCCATCCCCTAGCACAGTGCTTGCCACAGAGTAGTTCTTGTAAGGCTTTCCAGGTTTTTCTGAAAGCATTCTGCTCTTATAGTACAATAGTATTTTTATAGCACAATAGTATTCCATCATAATCTTATGCAATTTGTCCAGCCATTCCCTAAGTGATTGACATCTCCTCAGTGTCCAATTCTTTGCACCACAAAAAGAGCTGCTATAAATACTTTTGTATATAGGTCCTTTTCCTTTTTTTTTTTTTAAATCTCTTTGGGATGTAAAAGGGTATATGTGGTTTTATAGCCTTTTGGGCATAGTTCTAAATTGCTCTACAAAATGGTTGAATCAGTATACCACTTCACCAGCAGAGCATTAGTGTCTCAATTTTCCCATATCCCCTGCAACAGTCATCATTTTCTTTTTCTGTCGTATTAGCCAATATTTCCTCCTTGACCTGGGAGCTCTGGAATTTGTCTATGGTATTTCTGGGAATTTTCATTTGGGGATCTCTTTCAGGAAGTGAGCTGTGGATTCTTTCAATTAATATTTTACCCTAATGTTCCAGAATATCAGGGCAGTTTTACTTAATAATTTCTTGAAAGATGATGTCTAAGCTCTTTTTTGATCATGGCTTTCAGGTAATCCAATGATTTCTTTTGGATCTATTTTCCAGGTCAGTTGTTTATCCAATGAGATATTTCTTATTTTCTTCTATTTTTTTCACTCTTTTGATTTTGTTTTATTGTTTCTTGATGTTCCTTTTTTTTTCTTTGCTAGGCAATTGGGGTTAAGTGACTTGCCCAGAGTTGCACCGCTAGTAAGTGTCAAGTGTCTGGATTTGAACTCAGGTCCTCCTGACTCCAGGGTTGGTGCTCTGTCCGCTGCATCACCTAGCTGCCCTGCTGTTACTTTTTTAATAAATATACAATATCAGATTTTTTTCTGTTATCTGTCTTATTCCCATAAAAGGAAAATACAGAAAAAGGTCTTGATTTTCTGGATTCTGATTAAGAGAGGTTCATGGTAGTTTAAAAATCTTTATTATTTTCAATTTAATTTAATTTGATGCAAAACATACATTAATCACTTTTTGTGTGGTGGCCCTGGGCCTTTTTTATCCATTTTAATATTTGGCATAATTGTATCTGATCATCAGTTCATGAAGCATATCAAGGCCATTGTGGAGAAGCTCTTCTATATTACTCTTATTACTATTTAAAGCAGCAGGACACAGTGGATATTGAAAAAGAAAAGTAAGGTAGCAAATGAAAACCTTCTGAATTACTTGTTCTTCTACACTGGTTAACATTTTCAATTCATTTTTCCCTGGTTTATTTCAAACTATTAAAGCTTGAAAGTTCCTGAAGGCTTTTGGGACATCTTATACATTCTCTCTCTTTCCCTTTGGGTATGCTGAGACAGAATTAATTGATGTAAATTATTGTTTGTCCTTTGTTCTCCAGGAGGACCATGAAATCAGGAAGGCGATTCCATGATTTTCAAGTGAATTGGATTTAAGTGAGGCAGGGCTGTGCAAAGTCACCAGCCTCACTCTCTCCTCCAAAGTCACGTGGGTCCAGTGGCAAAATATAGATCAGGATGACTGGAGATGACCCCGGATGCAGTGGGAGACGGTGGCCTTTTTAAGCTAAGGTCTTTCTCAGGTCTCACTTTGTTCAAGGCAATACTCATTCAGCAATTAAGGTTAGGCAAAGATGAGTGATGTAAATTAGATTTAGGCGAAACCCAAAGCTTTCTGTTTGATGTTCCCAATCCTTTCCAAATTCCACCTCTGGAGTTTACCATCTGGGGGATTTGGGTGAAGCCTCCTTGGCCTTGGATACCTCCTCTGTATAATTAGAGGTTTGTATTAAATGGTCTTTTACTAGGTGGTCCTTTTTACCTCTCCTTCCATGATGCAACATGTCTGTTGCTTTAAGATATGTAAAACTCAGATAGGTGTTATAGAGATATTGTGTCTTTCTCATGATTAGTTCTTTTTTCTTAAAAGAGTAAAATACTTGAGGGAAAGAGGAATACACTGGGGGTGGTGGAGAAGGGAAAAGAAGGTTAGGGAAATTTATTTATTAAATAATTTGGGTGTACGAACAAGGAGGAGGAGGTGGGGGAAGACTGACTAAATGACTAAACCTCACTCTCATCTGCACTGCTCAAAAGAAGAAAGAATACACACACACACACACACACACATACACACGCACAGATATACATTTCACTTAACAGTGAAATAAGAAGGAAAAGAGAGAAACAGGGAAGAGAAATTAGAGAGGGTAGATTAAGGGAGGGATCAGTCCTAAGGACGTACAAAAATGCTACATCATTTTGAGGAGGCAAAGAACGAGAATTTGAGGGGGTGCCCATAAATTGGGGAATGGATGAACAAATTGTGATACGTAAATGTGATGGACTGTTATGTTGAACTCTTATCAGTGTAATGACCAGCCATGATTCCAGAGGACTAATGATGAAGCATGCCACCCACATCCTGATAGAGAGGTGAAGGACACAGAATACAAAATGAGGCAATTAAAAAAATTTTTTTTAGGACAGGGCCATTGTGGAAATTTGTTTTGATCGACTATACATGGAATGGATTTTCTTGTTTTTTATGTTCTCAACATTGGGGGGTGAGGTGGGGTGGGTGAGGTGGGAGGTTGAGAAGGCAGGTCTTGGCTGATTAAAACAAAATATATTTTAAAAAATTGAGAACTCTGAACAACACAATGACCAACCCCAATTCCTGAGGACTCATGCTGAACCATGCTGCCCACCTCTTGACAGAGAGGGGAAGGACTCAAACACAATCTGAGATATAGTTTTTTAAAGACATGGTCAATAAGAAATTTTGTTTTGCTCGAATATACCTGTTTGTAACAGGGGTTTGTTTTTCTTGCTTTCTCAGTGAGGGAGGAGGAGGGAAGTGGGAAGGAGGGATGGCTAATATTTGAAAATAAAATAAAATTTAATTAAAAAAAGTAAAATACTTGCCTCATATTCTTCTTTGCAGGGAAATGGGACTTTCAAGTTTGCACCTGAACTTGGCCAAATGTTGTTTGAGTATGGAAATCCCTCCTTCAGAGCTGAATGCTAACTAAAGATTCTTATCTCTGAGCTAAGAGGAATCTTCCATGATTTCATAGAACTTCTGGACATTTCCCCCTTCAAGGAATTTTTGAGAACAATTTATACTTTTCCTGTCCTTAGGAGGTCAAATCCTTATTGCTTTTCTTAAGTGGTAAAGTGTAAGTCATTAATGAATCAAGATTAAAATTCTTTTTTCATGTCATCAGAAGCCAGTTTGGAGGACAAATTCATGTGCTTCCATCCTGGAAAAGATATTACACATGATGATGAGATATAAACAAGACATAAAATAAAAATAATAAAAGAAATTGGTCAAAAGAGAGAATAGAATAAACTGGGACAGGATAGGATGAAGGGAAATATAGTTAGTTTTCCACAGCATGACAACTATGGAAGTGTTTTGCATGATTACACATGTATAACCTGTATTGAGTTGCTTGCCTTCTCAATGAAGGTGGGTGGGGAGGGAGGAAGGGAGAAAATTTGGAACCCAAAGTTTTAAAAACAAATGTTAAAAAATTGTTTTTACATGCAACTGGGAAATGAGATATGCAGGCAATGGGGTATAGAAATCTATCCTGCCCTATGGGAAAATAAAAGAGGAAGGGGATAAGAGAAGAGGGGGTGGATAGAAGGGAGGGCAGATTAGGGGAAAGGGTATTCAGAATGCATGTTGTCTTGGGGTTGGGGGAGGGATGAGATGGGGAGAAAATTTGGAACTCAAAATCTTGTGGAAGTGAATGTTGAAAACTAAAAATAAATAAGTTAACAGACAAAAGAAATTGGTAATTGAGGAAACTGGCTTTTGTTGTGGTTGTTTGGTCATTTCAGTTCTGTCCGACTCTTCATGACCCCATTTGGGGTTTTCTTGGCAAAGATACTGAAGTGGTTTGTCATTTCCTTCTCCAGCTCATTTTACAGATAAGGAAACTGAGGCAAACAGGGTTAAGTGACTTGCCCAGGGTCACACAGCTAGCGTAAATGTCTTTGTAAACCTTCATGTACTATGTGAATGCTAGCTATCATCATCATTATTATCATTATTCCTATTTTTGAAGCATCAGGAAAGCATATCTTTCTCACACATATACCATAGATTCATTTCTGATAGTGACTCATGAGTTCATACATTGACAGCTAGAAAGGACGGTAAACTCATGTGATCTAATTACATGAGTAATTTCGTCTGGGAAAGAGGAGAGGCTGTGCACTTGAACAAGAGGAGGTCCCATACCCATACTGGGGCACTACCCAGATCTCTTAGAATCATAGGGCAAAGTGAAAATACAAAGAATTCGCCAGTTGCCTCCTGTAAAAAAAACAACCCAAAATGAAAACTTCCAGGAACATTAGGGTAAAAATCCAGAGCTTCTAGGTAAAAGAAAAAAAAGACTTCAAGCAGCCAGGAAGACGGAATTCATGTACCGAAGACCCATAGTCAGGATCTCATATGATTTAGCAGCCACTGCTAGGAAGAGGAATAAATGCATGGTGAGAGAGGAGAGATGGGAAAGGAGGACTAAGAAAAATTGTCTCATATAATTGAGGTGTATAAGTAGACATCTATACAAAAAGCATGTAGGGATAAGAGGGAACAAGAGACCTGACCCTCACTTCCATCTGAAATAGTCAAAAGAGTAAGGACTACACACAGTTTTACTCAGCTGGGTACAGAAACATTTTTCTCTCAATGGTGAAATAGGAGGAAAAGAAGAGATGGGCAATTAGAGGATGGTAGAGTAAGGGAGGAAGACAGATAGGTGCATAAGTGGATAGAACCCTGGGACTGGAGTCAGGAATACTTGAGTTCAAATTCAGCCTCACAAACTTACTAGCTGTGTGACCCTGGACAATTCACTTAACCTCTATGTGCATTAATCCTCTGTAGGAGGAAATGGAAAACCACTCCAATATCTTTGCCAAGAAAACCCATATTGAGGTCAAGACATGACAATCAATTGAACAACAAGAGAAAGGGAGGGATTAGTCCTATGCAAAACCAATTCGAAGGATATAGAGAAACGAGGCGGCAAAGAATGGGAATCTGATGAGGTACCCATCAATTGACAAACAGCTGTAAATATGATAGAATGTGCTATGAGAAATAATGATTTCAGAGCGAACGATTTCAGAGAAACCTGGGAAGACTCATAGGAACTGATGTATAGTGAAGTGAATAGAACTGGGAGGACCATTTATATAATGGCAACAATATGGTAAAGACAAACAACACTGAAAGAATTAGAAGCTTTGATCATTGTAATGATTAACCATGATTCTAGAGAACTAATGATGAAACATGCTACCCACCTCTCAATAGAGAGATGGACTCAGAGTATAGAATAAGACATTACACACACACACATTGACATGGCCAATGCAGAAATTTGTTTTCATTGATTATACATGTTTGTAATAGTTTCTTTTTCTTTCATTCCCAATTTTTTTGGGGGGAGGTTGGAGTGGGAGTAAAAGAAGGAGGATTTTGGGTGATTGAAAAAATATAATTAAAAAAGAAAGGAGGGAGACAGACAGACAGAGAGAGAGAGAGAGACAGACAGATACACACACACAGAAGGGGACTTTGAGAAGGAGTCATGGAGTTAAGTAAGTTTGCCTGGTAGTAAGTGGGTAGTAAGGAAGTTTCTCTGGTTAGATTACAGGACACAAGCTGTACAGTGGAGTGTGAGAAAAAGCTGGATGAGTGGGAGGAATATTGGCAGAAAGACTCAGTGTTTTAATAAGATAATTAAAAGCTATGACAACTGTGGACAAACTTCAAGTATGGATCTGGCTTTGTAATATAGCACCAGTCTAGCTCAATTTGGGCAGGCTTGGCACTAAGAGGGTCCCAAGGAGAGGATTTTTTCAGCAACACCAGTTTACAGAGGTCAGTTACATAGAGGAACTGGGATCGGTGGCAGTGAAGGAAGGACCCACATTGATAAGAAGCTGGAAGGTACCTTATAGACATCTGGTCAAATCTCATTTTACAGACAAGGAAACCAAGGCAGTGGCAGAGCCAAAATTTGAACTCTTGTCCTCTGATTCCCAATTCAGCCCACTTCCACACATGAGATCCCAGACCGCAGAAGAATTAAAGTGAAAGAAGCATTGTTAGAAATATGGATCTCTTTCACTCCATGGGGACACCTACCACAGTTTCTACTTTTCCAATAACCTCAAAGGAATAGTCTACTCTGCCATTGAACCAGGTTTGACCTATGTAGAAACACGTAAAAACTCCATCCAAACAAAATAAAACAAGACAAAACAAAAGGTACAAGCAATGTGTTAGGGTGAACAGAGTGCAGGACTTTGCACCAGGAAGATCTGAGATCAAATCCAGTATCGGACAGATATCCAGCTGGACAATCCTGGTCAAGTTACTGGAGCTCTCTCAGCCTCAGTTTTCTCACCTATAAAATGGGGATAAAAAGAGCAGTTACATCATAGGGCTTTAAAATGCTTTGCTATATAAATTTGAGTTTTAAAAATTTTTTTTATTGTTGCTATTAACAAAATATAAGAATCAGGTCTGTGTTTACTTTCTTAGAAACATAAAGAAAGGATATTTCAAATAAGTTATATTAAAAGTAGAGAGCTTTAGTGATCTCTTATGATGACCTGGTCTCATTTGGGATGGGAGTGAAGAAGAATTAAATAAGGAATTAATGTAATAATTACCATAAAGTGATATTGTCTTATGAACAAGTATGGAATCTCAATGCATATGGCATGTTTGACTATAGTCATTTTGGAACCTCTCATTTCCATCTCTTTCTTCCTCTTCTTCCTGCTGGCCTTCCTTTTTACTTCTTTTGGCTATCATCAACCTTATATTTCTCTTTGTATCCATTCTTTAACTGGAAGAAACCCAACCAAAGGATACCCTAGTGGGGGCTCATCAATACCTAGACTCAGTACTTCTCCATGAATCTCCTGGGTGCAAGAGAAAAAAGGCCTAAGAGGAAGGATTTTGACAGTTATGACAGGACAAAATATAAAGTTTTCATGGCCATCTGAATGCAGAGGGACAAATCACAAAACCTGGAAGCTTCTAATGTCACCATATGAGAACAGTGTTTAGTGGTTTTGAGTACATAACATGAGGATCCAGATGAAGGAACTAGGGACAAGGAGAAGAAAAGGGCACCATAACTATCTTAAATATTTGAAAGGCTATCAAGTAGAAGAAAGAATAGTTGAGGTAGTGAGGTAGTGTAATGGATAAAGTGCTAAATCTGGCGTCTATAACTCAAGAGGTCAATTCACAGCAACCATGGAATTCTTACCTTGGCAGTATTGAGCGCAGCCCCATACCCAGCGGAAAAACCACAGCTAAACAGATATGCTTTCTCCGGAGGTTCGGCCACATTAGTCTTGGCAACTGAGTTCTCCCTCACCACTGTATATTCTGTGAAGGTGCTGGTGTTACTGAAGTGATGAATTGGTATCCCCTTACAGGTAAACCTACTGGAACCATCATCCATCAATCCAGAACCTGAGGAAGGACTGTTTTGTTGGCAAAGAGAGATAAAGGTTGGAAAATTAGAAATCTTGAAGTCATATTAAGTTTTTAAGTATATATAATTGCTCTTTTTTCCCCCCAAAAGTACCATAAA
Source organism: Vombatus ursinus (assembly GCF_900497805.2). NCBI lineage: Eukaryota > Metazoa > Chordata > Mammalia > Diprotodontia > Vombatidae > Vombatus > Vombatus ursinus. The sequence goes on along the minus strand of NW_020954599.1, from coordinate 162,795 downwards.
TAACTGAACCTTACTTACTCTCTCTTCAAACACAAGTTGCTTTCACAATTCAGGCAATGGGTACATTCTCCACACTGGTATAGAAAAAGTGTAAAGATCCTATGTCCTAGAGAAGTAATCATGAACATTTTGGTAAATAGCTAGAGCTTATGAACACTTGGACATCTCGGCGTCTAAAAAGATAACCAAACATTTGTTATGACATTTCAAAGTTCTCACCATGATCACGCAATATTTATTTAGTAGCTATCTATCTCTGGCACTGTAAAAAGAGAGTTTTATATATATATTCAATTATTTATTTATTTATTTTTTTGCTTTTTGGTGAGGCAATTGAGGTTAAAAGAGTTATATTGATCAAAGAAGAGTGAGCTTTGAGTATGTTCTCAAGAATGGCTTCAAACACCGCTGCATGGCTCAGGGTGGGGAACCTTGAATTTGTTCTGTGAAGTTTGGATTCAGTCAAAGGGCTGCACTTGAGGACCTAGAGGTCCACATGTGGCCTCGAGGCCTCAGGTTCTCTACCCCTGTGACTGATGGGAAACCAGGGGAGGCAGGCCAGGCTGATGGGCTGTAATCACAAAGGATTTGGGATGAGAGGGAAGTCTAAAAGTCAGAACTGCAAGCAGGACCTTCATTGGTCCCAGAAATATCTATGGGGCTCTCATGAATGGAAATGAATTGGAAGCTATTGGGATTTTGACTAGGGCCTAGGTGTTTCCAAGTTGAGGAAAGCTCCAAGGTGGCCAAGGCCCCAGTTGCAAACAGCGGTATGAAACTATGGATATTTAATTATAGCCCCCCACATCAAAAGCTGACTTTGTATGTATGTGTGGAATTGCTGTTTCTGCACTTGACTTTTCAGTAACCCCATTACAGACAGGAAGTAACCATTTATGATAACATTATTGTCTAAGGGGAAAGATGATATATGTGTCTATACATGCTTATATACACACAAATTACATATTCAAGGCTTTGTTATAAATAACAATGAAGGGAAGTGATACTGTGCATATTCCAAAATAGAAAATAACCCAAAACTCATTTATAATATATGTAAAATACATTATATTCACTTCCCCCCACCCTCAGCATATTTTCTTTCTTAATCTCATTTGCATTTCCTTGGTTGAAGTTTTTCTTACTGGTGGTGAAATCTTAGATCCAGTCCCAAACTCTGTCCCTAGTATATATCATAAATGGGAAAGGTGGCCCAGAAGCATTCTAAGTGGCAGGAGGAAATTGTAAAAGTTCTAAAAATATACTGGATGTTATGCAGACACATGGTCCCTACCCTCTGGAAGAAAGTATAATAAAAAATTGTTCTTTTTCATCCTTTGTTTTCGAAGAGGATCAATGACATCACAGAGTAATGTCTTTTTAAAAAGAATTATTTATTTTATTTTGATTTGCCTTGTGATTTGGATTTAAGTGAGGCAGAGTTGCACAAAAACACTTTTACCCTTTATGGTATATAAATGTAGCAGTGGTAATTAACAGTACCTTCTGGTGACAGTCTTGACTCTCATTTTCTTTAGAACCTTGTTTCTTTTACAAAATCTGACTTCTAGGTCAGCCTTCATCTCTGTGAGAGCTCTTTCTATCCCTGGAAAACAACATCAGTCTGTTGTTCTCTATGATCTTATGATGCACTCTTTGATATCTGTGCAGATTGTGGCTACAGGATTGTGTGGGACTGAGCTTAAGATTCTACAAGATTTATGTCCCCCTTCTTATCCCGTTATTCTGGGTCATGAAGGAGCTGGAATTGTTGAGAATGGGGGAAAGGAGTGACATCTGTGAAAACAGGTATGAATTGGTTCACAACTGATCAAAAACTGAAATAAAAGACAACTTGTAAAAGACTTTTTGGAAAACTTTAAACATTCTTGAAATAGAGCAAGAAGAGAATAAGTATAAATGAAACTACCTATTTCTTATCCATGAAAGAAAACACAATTAATTAATTAGATAAAAAGGAAGAATGCATTTAATTTGTTGGTAGTGTTCCTAAGTACATCAGCACCTGGGAAGAGGGAGGGAAATCAAATTGAGATATGGAAAAAAAAAACTGATGAAAGACTAAATGGAAATTCTGGTAAGAATACATAGTGAATATTTAAAAATGTCTTTACATGTAACTGGGGGAAAATAAAATATTATTTCAAGAAAAACATATAATGAGATGACAATAGAAATGTGATATATATGTTCGGAAAGGCATTATCTGAAGGATTAAAGGGGCTAATATATGTAAAACACTTTACAAACATAAAAACATATATACATATTAGGTATATTATTATTGTCCCTTTACATTTAACATTGATGCCCATTGCTAGACACATCTGCCTAACTCTGGATTTGACATCTAAGTATGGATACAGTATTTACTTCAAGTTCTAAAGTCAATGGTCCCTATTCTGTTCTTAAACCCTTTTCAAAGTTGGCTAAGCAGGACAAAGGTAATAGCCCAGAATCTTCTAGTGACATCAAAGCCCTAAGTGGAAAGGATCTAGAGTCTGAAACAAATCTCTGGGAAATCCGTGTTTTCCTATGTTACCTTTGCTCCACTGGAAAAACTAATCTCTTCCCCTTCAAGGAATCCATGTGCTGGCACCAAGTTCTAAAATCTGGCACCAAGAGAGTACAAAAAAAGAAGGCAATGTGGTCCTGTGGAGGAAGCATTCATCTTGAGGTCACAGGACCTGAGTTAGAATCCTACCTTTTCCACTTACAACTTATGGGATATCAGGCAAAACACTGGGGCATGATGCCTCAGGGATGGGCTCTAATGTAATTAATCATTCAACAAATATTTATTATGTCACTTGGCTACCAAAAAAAAGAGGCAAAAACACAGTCCCTGCACTCAAGGAGCTCAAATTCTAATGAGGGGGATAACATGTAGAAATAAGACATGGATGACCGCTTGGCTGTATTTCATCTGTGAGACCTTTTCAAGGAACTGAGACTTTGTAATATCCATTTGCTATGTCCCCTTGTCCAAGACAAGAGCTATTCTGAATTCAGAATGCTGAATTACTCTTTCAGGCTCAATTTTTTTTTTATTATACCAGAGCTATATAACATAATTTTCATCTGTGGCTCCAGGAAACTGCAGCATAGACAGCAGACACACCCTGGCAAAACCATCCCAGCTAAACCAAGTTGAGAGTGATCCACAGGCCTTAAAACCATCAGTGAGTTCTAGTGGATGTCTACCCCAAGCATGTGAAGACTTGTACTGGCAGAGTGGTTGGATGAGGACAACTTGTTCAATGTCTGTGAAGGAGGCTGAAGAAGACAGTGTGGAGCACTTAGAGCTTGGTCAGACATCAAAGATGTCAAGGTCACCCACTGCGTCCTAGGCATCTTAACTTTTGTCCTGCCACTGAACTTTGATGACCTGTGTGCCAGGCCAAGTGTAATAGCTACCTCTGCTTTGATCCCCTTTAGAAATTAGTATCCTACCTGGATTGTAAACTCTGTGGATACAACACCGGCCCAAACCATTTTACAATTTTAACCTATCAGAATTGACTTCTCTTGTTATGAAAGTTTGTCTTTAAAACGTTAAGCCCAGCCTGAGCTTCAGGCCAGGTTCATGCAATGCATATGCCTTACATGTAATAATAAATTCCTTTGGCTACAGGTTCGTGAGCCTGCCTGATTTATTAGGCTGAAGCCCTAATGAAGATTTTCCTTTTAACACATCTATAGTCACTTATTTTTGCAAAGAAGAAAGGTAGGAGACATTGGGTTTCCCCACAATAGTGTTGTGTGCATGTCTTTTTCTATAAGATCTTTACTGATAAATCAACCAGACCAAAAAAAGCCAAAATTCCAAGCCATTCCATATTATATCAATGCTGTTTGGTGTGGTATAGAAGACCTGAATCAGGAGTTGAGCATTTGTCCTAATCTTTACTGCCAGGACTTTGGGCAAATCATTGTCCTTGTCTGGCCAGTTTCAAACTTGAGGAATCACATTTACCTAGTGGTATTTTTTTCCTTCTGCTCCTCTTTTCTTTTCTTACCACTATTTTACTCAATACTTGAAGGTATTTGAAAGTCTTTAAGCTGTAGCACAACTGAAATATTGCTTAGTGATAAGTACATTACTTACCCAGTGGTAAGGCTATAAGGAAACATGGGGTTAGTTCTATGTACCTTTCTAACTTTCCCGTGGTGAATAAATATGAGGCAGAGGGGTTAGGAAGGGAGCAGATGGTGCCTAAGGCTTGATTAGTGTAAATAAAAGATAAAAAAATGGATTTGGGAATTGAATGGGGTGTGAAAGGTAAATAGTGGCAAGGAGGACCTGGGGATTATTGGAAGAGGAGAAACTAGAGAAGGAATAAAGAAAAAAAAAGATGGATGGAAGAGGTGAGAGAAATAAGAGGGAATAGAGGAAGAAGAAGGAAATGAAGGCCAGTTTGGGGGGAATCCAAGATTTAGGGTACTCCACAGGAGAACTCTTTACTTGCTTTGCCTGTGGTGCTGCTCATGGTGGTGTTTCTGTCTTTGTTGGATATCAGAAGCTATTCCTGATTAGTCACTAGACATGTTGAGTAGAGTGGGATCAAATATTCATAGGCCAATCCCATAAATCCACTCCAGGTCAGGCATTAACATTTGAGCACAGCTAAAACTGATTTTCAAGTTTTGTTCTGAAAACAACTAAAAGTTAGTCTTACTCATATTATCTGGAGGAAGTTCTCATGAGGAAATCTGATGCGGAATCATTAACTCTGTGAAAAGTTACATGCAATATGCAGGCTTGAGATTCTTAACAAAGCTCTTTACAGTGATATTGAAACAGTGGAGGTGGTGCAATGGATAGAACCCTGCACCTGGAGTCAAGATAGATATGAGTTCAAATCCAGCCTCATATACTTACTAGTAGTATGACCCTGGGCACTTAACTTTTAACTTTTAACTTTTGTTTGTCTCTACTTCCTTAACTGTAAAATGAGGATAATAATAGCTCCTGTCTCATAAGGTTGTTGTGAGGATTAAATGAAGTAATATTTACAAAGTTCCAAGCATAGTGCCAGGCACATAATAAGTGTTTAATAAATGTTTGTTTCCTATGGTTTTTGGTGATGAAAGGAATCAAGACTCCAGCAAAATCTCACTGGCAGGTACTGTGACCTAAAAATTCTAGGTTTGAGAACCATAAGAGACAAGATCCTATAATCCCCACAACTCTGATCACTTCTCTTTCCTCACCAGCTGCTTGCTGTTCTCAGTTTTCTAGAGTGTGTTTGGCAAAGGTCAGATCCTGGCTAGCTCTTCACTGATTTGGACAGCTTCTGCATTTCCCTTTTGAATAACTTCTGTGCCTTATCTTCTTTTTTTTTTTTTTAAAGTTAAAGTAGGTTTTTATTTTTTTTATTTATTATTTTTTTAATGGTAATTTATTTATTTATTTGTTTTCAACATTTACTTCCACAAGATTTTGAGTTGCAAATTTTCACCCCATCTTGCCCCTCCCCCACCCCAAGATGGCATGCATTCTGAATACCCCTTCCCCTAGTCTGCTTTCCCTGCTATGTCTCCCCCACTTCCCCTTCTATTTTCCTGTAGGGCAGGATAGATTTCTGTACCTCATTTCCTGTATTTCTTATTTCCCAGTTGCATGTGAAAACATTTTCTTTAAACATGTGTTTTTAAACCTTTGGGTTCCAAATTTTCTCCCTTCCTCCCTCCCCACCCACCCTCACTGATAAGGCAAGCAACTAAATATAGGTTATATATGTGTAGTTATGCAAAACACTTCCATAGTAGACATGCTGTGAAAAACTAACTCTATTTCCCTTAATCCTATCCTGCCCCCCCATTTATTCTATTCTTTCTTTTGACCCTGTCCCTCCTCAGAAGTATTTGCTTCTGATTACCCCCTTTCCCAATCTGCCCTCCTCTCTGTCATCCCCCTGCTCTCTTGTCCCCCTCTCCCCCTATTTTCCTGTAGGGTAAGACAATGTGTATGTTATTCCCTCCTTAGGTCAAATCCTATGAGAATAAGATTCACTCATTCCCTCTCACCTTCCCCCATTTCCCGTCCACTGTAAGAGTCTTTTCTTTTCTGTTTTTTTTTTGTGAGATAATTTACCCCATTCTACCTCTCCTTTTCTTCTTCTCCTAGTATAATCCTCTCTCACCCCTTAATTTTATTCTCCAGATATGACCCCTTCATTTTCAACTCACCCTGTGCCCTCTATCTATCTATTTATATCTATACATACATACATATAATTTTTTCCCCTCCAACTACCCTAATACTGACAAAGGTCTCATGAGTTACAAATATCATCTTTCCATGCAGGAATGTAAACAGTTCAACCTTAATAAATCTCTTATGATTTTCTCTTTCCTGTTTACCTATTCATGTTCCACTTGAGTCTTGTATTTGAAAATCAAATTTTCTATTCAGCTCTGGTCTTTTCATCAAGAATGCTTGAAAGTCCTTTATTTCACTGAATGACCATTTTTTCTCCTGTAGGATTACACTCAGTTTTGCTGGGTAGGTAATTCTTGGTTGTAATCCTATCTCCTTTGTCCTCCAGAATATTATATTCCATGCCCTGTGGTCCGTTAGTGTAGAAGCAGCTAAATTTTGTGTTATCCTGATTATGTTTCCACAGTACTTGAATTGTTTCTTTCTGGTTGCTTGTAATATTTTCTCCTTCACCTGGGAACTATGGAATTTGGCTACAATATTCCTAGGAGTTTTCCTTTGGGGATCTCTTTCAGGAGGAGATCGGTGGATTCTTTCAATTTCTATTTTGCCCTCTGGTTCTAAAATATCAGGGCAGTTTTCCTTGATAATTTCTTGAAAGATGATGCCTAGGCTCTTTTTTTGATCATGGCTTTCAGATAGTCCAATAATTTTTAAATTCTCTCTCCTGGATCTATTTTCCAGGTCAGTTGTTTTTCCATTGAGATATTTCACATTGTTTTCTAATTTTTCATTCTTTTGGATTTGTTTTACAGAGTCTTGAAAAGTCATTAGTTTCCAGTTGCTCTATTCTAATTTTTAAGGAAGTATTTTCTTCAGTAAGCTTTTGGACTTCCTTTTCCATTTGGCCAATTTTGCTTTTTAGGGCATTCTTTTTCTCATTGGCTTTTTGGACCTCTTTTGCCATTTGGGTTAGGCTATTTTTTAAGGTGTTATTTTCTTCAGTATTTTTTTGGGTCTCCTTTAGCAAGCTGTTGACTTGTTTTTCATGATTTTCTTGCATCACTCTTAGTTTTTCCTCTACTTCTCTTACTTGCTTCTCAAAATCCCTTTTGAGCTCTTCCAAGGCCTGGGATTGATTCATATTTTTCTTGGAGGCTTTGGATGTAGGAGCTTTGGCTTTGTTGTCTTCTTCTTGTTGTGTGTTTTGATCTTCTTTGTCACCAAAGTAAGATAATACAGTCTGACTCTTTTTGTGCTGCTTACTCATGATCCTGGCCAATTACTTGAGTTTTAAACTCTTTGTTAAGGTAAGAGTCTGCTTCCAATGTGGACAATGTACTGTCCCAAGCTTCGTGGGTTAGTACAGCTGTTTTCAGAGATACTTCTAGGGACCTGAAAATTTTCAGTTCTTCCAAGGTGTTATGATAAGGGGCGAGGTGTTTTCTCTCCACCGCCACAACAAGCTCTACCGCATCAACATTCCTCCTCACCCCAAGACCGCCCCTCAGAACTGTGACCCAGATCCAAGCACAAGTAAAGCAAGAGATTCCTGCCTCAGCACTGTCAAAGAGATCCTTGCAATCCCCCTCTGATCAGCCACTCAATTCCCCCTCAGTTTGTGGCCAGAAGCTCAGAAGGCAGTCGCTGCCCCGGGGGCACGCTCAGGACTTGAAGCTGAGACCTAGCTTCTCTTTCTCACCTCCAAAACAGACTTTTCTCACTGACCTTCTCAGGTGTCTTTGGCGTTTGTGGGTTGAGAAGTCTGGAAACCGCCACAGCTGCCCACGATTAAGTCCTCTGAGGCTTGCTCCAGGTTCACTGCGGCCTGCACGCCCACACCAAACTTCGCTCCTCTCCTCTGCCAGTGCGATATACCTTTCTGATCAACCATCCAGGTTATTTTGGGCTGGAAATTTGTGTCTTTTTGTGGGTTCTCCTGCTTTAGAATTTGTTTAGAGCCATTTTTTATAGGTATTTGGAGGGGTTTGGGGGGAGACCTCAAGCAAGTCACTGTTTTCCCTCCACCATCTTGGCTCCACCCCCTCCTGTACCTTATCTTAAAGAGAACCAGGAAAAGTCCCTGTAGCACTGACCTCAATTGTAGCCAGTATTTCATATCCTTTCCACATTTCCAAATACATGGTGGTACAATTTCATAAAACGAAATCTTTTTTTTACAAAGCCTAATAGATGCATGGAGAAGGAAATGGCAAACCACTTCAGTATCTTTGCCAAGAAAACCCAAATGGGATAATGAAGGGTCAACATGAGTGAAATGACTCAACAACAATGAATGTGCATGCTCCTAAGGCCTGGCTGGGTTCATTGGCCAGTGCCCTGCTCCCTCTTCTTCCTGCCCTGCTGTCAATTTGCCAATTAAACTGCCATTCTCCAGTCGCCCATACTCCCCTACCCCGGCCTTCATCCAAGGGCTGACATTTCTACTTAAGCCACCATGTGAAAAGACTGGATGATCTCTTTCCTGACGAGAATCTTCTGAGATGGTAGTTGATTATCTTCTCTTCCCCTCCCTCACCACTGGCTCCTTGCTCTATCCCACATTTGCCACTCATTAACCAGCAGAACATGCATAATTAGCCCACTCGCCTTTCTGTTCCTCATCTACTATATGCTTCATTATGCACTCAGACATAGCCCTCTGCTATCCACTGTGACAGGTGTTCGCAGCTGGAGGAGGAGGAGGAGGAGGACGCAGCCTGCAAAGTGTCAGTCCTTGGGGGATGCAAAACGGATCCCGGGACAACTCAAGCCTCCATTTCCAGGAACTCACAAGGAACAAACCACTACCAAGGTTGCCAAATGCATCAACAACAATAGTTTTGTCACCCAGCTGTACTGAGGCTTCTAGAACTACCTCAGAAACCCTGTTTACAGCCCACTTAGAGGCAAACTCTTTCTCAAAACTGTTAAAGTCAACAAAGATTTGAGGATTCCGGGCAGCATGTTGCAGCCTGGTGGAGGTCGTAGTAAGGTCTGCTTGTTCTCCATCGGAACAGCAAAGCCCACTCTCAAGGGTGAGTGAGCCCGCTCACCCATCCTCCGATGTCTCTGGTCCAGTGTCTGTTTTTTCTGCTCAGCTCTTTGGTCCTCTCACTCCCTGACAGGATGCCCTGAATGCACCTAACTGCTTCCACTCCCATTTCACCAAGCAGTTTCCAGAAAAGTATTCTGTCAACATGGTCCTTCACTCAAAAACAAGCCCTTCTTCTTTGAAATGTCTTGAGTCTTGGCCCAATGCTTTTTTTTTGCTTCCCTGGACTGACCTTTGCACCTGCTGATCCCCATCCCTCATCCCTTGGAATTAGGACCTGAGTTTTTTTTTGGAACAATTTAGCTACATAGACAAAGGAAGAGCCTAAAGAGCATGCTCTTGGGAGGTCAGTTGAGGTGTAACTAGAGATTTGCTTTGTGTATGCCCGGATCACCTAACATGGAGGTACCTGGGTTCTGGGAGAACCTGGTTCTGCATCCCCTTACCATGTGGGTGGGAATAGACCTTTTCTTCTAGTCGCTTAGCTGGAATGGATCATGGCTTTAAACTGCCAGATTGGGACACTCCTTTTCTTTCCTGGGGCATCCAGAGAAGGTGAAGTTTCCATTCACCCATAGCTTGGGCACCATGAACCATCTTGGTGGAAGAAAGGTCTACTGCTTATCCTTCCTCTTCCCTTTTACCCTGTGGTCCTGAGAAATGGGTTTGGGGTTTTGTTTTGATCCGTTTCATTTTTCCTTTCTAGTTCTAGGCATAGGGGATAGAATACCCATGAGAATGGGGAGCTCTAGCCATGGCGGCAGGATTCCAGGCCAGATGGGCAGCCAACTAGCCCTGCAGAGGAGCCTTAAGAAACAAAGGTGCCTAGGACATGAGCCCAATATGGGGCTTTGGGCTTGGGGCTCAGTGGGACTGTGCTGAGCTAAGCTGTAAACTGAATGCCTTCCCTGTCTGCAGAGTAGGGGGTAGTGCAGGGAGGATTATGTCCACCAGGTGTTGGGGAGAATGTTGATGTTTATTCTTTGTAAAAGTGAATCCAAGTGTTAAGTAGTTAAAAGGACCAAGTTGCAGAGGACCCCTCTCTACCATCCATGGTGGCTGGAGCCAATGATAGATACCAGGTAACTCAAATCCCTTTAATGGTATTGGTGAGCCTTGGGAAGAGGTGAAATGGAACACACCTGGCCTTTGGGCGGTATGAGCTAGGGTGGTCACTGTGACAGAAGGAACTGGGGATGTTATACCACAGAAGCAGATTGACCTGCTCTCCTACATCTCTTTCCTTTTTTTTCTTTTTCTTTTTTTTTTTTGGCAATGAGGAACATTCTAAGCTGTTTCCCTGAGAGTCAAGTGAGTACACATACTGCCTAGACAATCTTGTACTTGTGCCCCTGGCTTTCTTTGCTCCTTTTCTGCTTGTTCTTTCTTGATTTTCATGAATAAATACCCTGAGATGGGTGGTGCCAGGCTTAGATACAATCTTTTAAGTTGGAAAGGTCTGGGGGCCAAGAGTCCTATTGGGTTGGAACTGAATGGTGGTAGCAAAAGAGGTCAGTTATTGACAAAAGTCCCGGTCCAAGACTGTCTAGGTTGCTAAGACATTGAAGAGCTGAGGTGAAATGTAAAATACCTGATTAGCCATCTTATAAAACTGCTCTGTGTTCTGATGAGGTTTAAATAGTAGTACAGTGGATTCTAATAGTGGACATGTTAAGTTACTGAATCTAGTTAACATGCGCTATATTTATTGGGTGGCATTTGTGTGTGTGTGAATAAATTATCTGTCCTGTACCTGATTCATATTGTATTTTGAGTCCAATTTTGACTTGGGGAGGCCTAGACCTGAGTCGTAACCTAAATTTTAAGCTATTTTCTGCTGGGGTGCCAGGGTGGAGAACTATATGAGTCAAAGAGTGCGAGAGAAGGGAGGCTAATCTCTCTAATGAGAGGCAGACTCCCAGCTCTGAACTAGACCCACATGGCATGTGTGGGTGCAGAACAGGGAGGGGAAGGATGCCCCCTCCATTGTGCAGCTCAGTATTACTCCCACCTTAGAACTAGATCTATTTCTCAGATTTAGACTAGCTCTGAAATAACTATATGATTCTCAAAACACTCTGCTCCTCTTTTCCAGCTCCCTGCCCCAAAACGTAAGGAGGCTTCATAGAAGTGAAGCAAGTTTAATATTGTTGTTGTTATTTCACAGATAGCTATGACTAAAGAAATAATCACCAAGCGACTAGCTTACTGCTGATGGCCTCTCCTTACTTAGGTTTGTCTTAGAAAGCAAACTTAGTCCATGGTTGGGACCAGGCCTGAACCCTTTGTAGGATGGTGGAAATTGCTAGAACTTATTCTCTCTGGTTTAGCTTTGAGTTCCAACCAAGGGTCACCTCAATGCCACAATGAAGCCCTGGGGTTGTCAAGGCTTAATCATTAACAATACCCTGCATTATGCCTTAGTTAGCTCAACCCCAAAACCGACAAATTCAGCCTTCCTTGTTTGATCTTCACATTCTTTCCTTTTCACCCTTTCCCTATCTTCACAGGAGTCTAGATAAAAGCAAAGCAAAAATCTCCCTTCAATTGTATCTAAGCCTTGAGACCTTGGGTTGATGCAGGCAATTTAAAATGAGCTTCTGGCCCAGTTACTAGAGCCCAAGGGGATTGCCCTGGCATGATCCCATTCCTTCTGAATTTCCCTGAGCTGTCATTTATTTTTCTCTACCTTCCCCTACTATTTCCTGACCATCTGGTCTAAGACTGAGTGGAGCACCTTTCTTCTGATGCAGAGAAAGGTTATTTCATCATCTGCTCCCTAGTGGTGACCTAGCCTGAGCTGCCTAATACCCCGAGAGGACACTACCCAGAGGCTGAAAACTTCCTCAATGATTAGTAAACTCTCACCTGGTGTACTCTGTTACATCCCAGTGATCCAGAACCTAGCTGTCTGTACGCAGCTCCACTTCTCCATTTCCCACAATCTGCTCCCTTATTCACAGTCCTTTCAACCCTCCTATCCTCCATCCACACTCTAGTTACCCATCTCTTCCAATGTGCTCTTGGGAATATGTGCTTCACAGGTAACAAACATGCTTTCTTAAAATTTTTTCCTTTCCCATCCCTTTCATCTGGCTCTGACTCAGGCCTGGATCCCTCCTGGTGGTACAGCCTGCCTGGCCTCCTTTTCTAGCAATTTCACTCGTTCCTTCCCATTCATCAGGTGAGATGGGGGAGCTGGAATGCTCTTTGCTCTCCCATTGCCATTCCTAGGTTCTCCTTCTACCTCCATCACTCTGTAACTGCATTTCCTAAATGTTTGAATATATCATGAATCTTTTAAAAAATTAATTTTTTAAAAATTTAAATACTGAAACTTAAATACAAAGTAAGAAAATAGAAACATTTTAAACTTAAATAGTAAAACAAATACAAAATAAGAAAAGAAAAAAAAAGGATTACCATGTGCACAGCAGAACATAAGGAGGATTCAAAATATACAGCAATAAATTTCTGTTTCAAGAAAGCCTATGTAATAAATACCACCCATTGTGTTCAGAGCTGTCCATCTGTTCTTTTCTTCCTTGTAAGTTTTCTTTTGCTCTCTGCTGTGTACTTTTTACTTTGTTCTTTTTTTTCCCCCTTCCTCCCCACCCTCCCCCAAGAAGGTTGCAATTAAGTGCAGATACACACACACACACACACAAATAGATACATACATATACACATACATACATATACTTACATACACATAGATATCTATAATCATTCACATATATACACATGTACATTCATATGCATCTGTGTAAGACTATACTATGCTTGTTTGTCGTCTGTTTCTCTGTTTATCTTCCTTCGTAAGTCCAAGTCTTTCCATATTTTTCTAAATACACCAACTCATCATTTCGCATACCACAGCAATATTCCAACCTTATACTGTCTAGTTATTTTAAATAGTCTGAAACAATATTGATTAATATGGCTGACATACAGTGTAGTTTCCCTTTTTTTCTCTTTTGATTAAATCTATTTTAGCCTTAACTTTTGTCTGAGATTATGGTTACTACCCCTGCTTTTTTTTCCCTAATTAATTCTACTCCTGATCTTTAGTTTACATTTGTGTGTATCTCTCATTTCCTGTCCCTCCTGACTACTCTGCTTAATTCTACCCTCTACCTTATCCTCCTCTTACTTAACCCTCCCCACCTTATCCCTCCCTTATGGCCCTTCTTTCCCTTTACACCAAAGATCTATCCCTTATCCTCTTCCTCACCACTCTAAAATCCCTTCCTTATCTTCTCTCCCCTCCCTATTCCCTTAGCTTTTTATATCTTTCTGAATTTAGAAGACTTCTATGCCCTTCTAGATATGTATGTATCATTCTCTCTTTAACCCATTCCCGATGAGAGTAGGGTTCCACAACTGCCAGCCCTCCTCCCCATCTAATTTCTCTATGCTAGTTCTTCCTCTTGCACCTCATTTGTATAAAACAATTACTCTTCTTACCTTTTCCTAAATGATTTACTTTTTAATATCATATCAGATTCAGGTCTACCCCAGTCTTTCTTCCGAATGACCCAATTACTAATAACAGTCTTGGACAAACAATTTACATTTCCTTATATAAAAAGTAAACAATCTGTCCTTATTGAGCCCCTTGTAATTAGTCTTTGATGTTTACCTTATGTTTCACTTGGATCTTGTATTCGAATTTTCTCTTGATTTCAAGTCTTTTTACAACAAAATCCTGAAAGTCTGGCAATTCATTGAATGTGTATTTTTTTTTCCATTCAGGATTATGCTTAACTTTGCTGGGTGTGATATTTTCAGCAGCAACCCCAGTTCTTTTGTTCTTCGATATATAGTGTTCCAAGACCTGTGATTTTTTTAGTGTTGCTGCAGCTAGGTCTTGTGTGATTCTAATTGTGGCTCCACCATATTTGAATTGTTTTTTTTTTCTTGTAGCTTGTAATATTTTCCCCTTGAGCCAGACGTTTTAGAATCTATCTGTGATACTATTCCTGCAAGTTTTCCTCATAGGATCTCTTTCAGGTGATTGGTGGATTTTTTCTATTTCTACTTTATCCTTTTGTTCTAACACTTTAGGACAATTTTCTTTCATTATTTCTTGCGTTATTATACCAAGATTCTTTTTTTTGATCGAAGTTTTCAGATAATCTACTTATTCTTATGTTTTCTCTTCTTAATCTGTTTTCCAGATCAATTATTTTTCTTATGAGATGTTTTACTTTCTCTTCTATTTTTTCATTCTTTATATTTTGTTCTGTTATTTCTTGCTCTCTTATAACTTCACTGGCTTCCTCTTGCCCAATTCTAATTTTCAAGGGGTCATTTTCTTCCATAAGATTCTGGATCTCCTTTTCTAGTTGGTTGACTTTCTTTTCATAATCTTCTTGTTTTTCTTGGATTGTTGTTATTTAAAAAAAAAATTTCCCTCAATCTCTCTCATTTGGATTTTAAAGTCTTTTTTTAAGTTCTTCTATGAATTCCTTTTGGGCAGGTGACCACTTGACATTACTCTTTGGGGTAGGAGAGGCTTTTTTTGCTTCAATCTCCTCCTCTGAAGATGAACCCTGTTCTTTTCTATTCCCATGGTAACTTTGTATGGTTGAGTTCTTTTTCTCTTGCCTACTCTTTTTTTTTTTTAAATTTGTAACAACTTATTATTGTAATCACCTCTAGTCCTGGGGTATCGGGGATGGTGTATGTGGCCTCAGATCTTCCTTCAGTTCTCCCCTCTGACCTGGAACCAAAACCAAGAACTCAGCCCTCTTGTAAGTGCCCACAGCCACTGGCATCTGGCCCCACTACTTCTGCACTTAACTGGCATGTGCTGGCTCCTTTTCATCCAGAGTGCCATTTCATTTTGGCTTGCTGTTTGTTGTTTCTACCGAACTAGCCTGGAGGTGTTTACCCTTCACAGGAATTAAACCTTGGCTCTTCTCTGGTTGTCCCAGGAGGACCCATGTTCTGCCCCAACTGTTGTTTATTTTTACTGCTCTATATTTGCCCTGAGGTGCCATTTTGTCCTATTTGTGGAGGAAATCTGGAGAGTTTAGAATTTTCTAACTTAATCTGCCATCTTTCCAGAATCCTCTCCTCTCATGATTCTTTTCAATAAACAGTGACTCCTTATCACCTCCAGGATCCAATACAAATCCCTTCACAATCTGCCCTCCTCTAGCTTCTAGTATTTTTGCATCTTACCCTCTCCCTCCTTGCCCCCTAAAATCTTTGATCTAGTGAAATTGGTCTCCTTGAAAAAGACACTCCAAAAAAAAAAAAAAAAGGAAAAGAAAAGAAAAGAAAAGAAAAGAAAAAGTCATTCCATCTCCAGACTCAGGGCGTTTTTGCTGGCTTGTCCACTATCCCAGAAATGTTCTCCCTCTTTACCTCACCTCCTGGCTTCTCCTGCTTCCCTCAAGTTCCAACTAAAATTCCATCTTCTACTGGAAGCCTTTTCCAATCTCCATTGATCCTAGCACTTTCCCTCTGTTGATCATCTCGAATTCATCCTGAATATTGCTTGTTTGGACATAGTTGTTTACATGTTATTTTTACTGTTAGTCTATGAGCTCCTTGAGAGCAGGGACTGTCTTTTGCTTTTATTTGTATTTCTAGTAGTACAGTGCTTGGCATATAATAGGTGTTTAATAAATATTTTATTTTTATCCTTGGTCATTCAGGGATCTTTTTCAGATATTTGTTTTGGTTTCTGTGGGAGAATTGGGTTTCTTTTTTCACATTACTGTTTTAATGGTAAGTCCTATTATTATCTATTTTGACAAATTAGGTTTTAAAAAAATTATTATTATGCCATTAGGCATGTAGATATTTGATATTGATCCTATCTTATAGGTATTGATATCTTTAGGCATAACATAATTTTCTTGTTTATTTCCCTTAATGCTTTGTAATTTGAATTCATCATTGTCAGATATAAAGCATTACTGTTTTAGATTTTCTTCAGTTACTTGAATTTTGGTTCATCCTTTCATCTTAATACATAAGTATTTTTCTACTTTAGGAGTGTTTTCTTGGATGGCATAAACTTGTTTGTGTTTTGCAACCCATTCAATAACCATTTTTCTTTTTGTAGGGGAATCCAATGTCTTTACAATCAAGATTATAATTCTTAAATTTGATATATCTTCTAATAAATTCTGTTAGATTATTTGATTTCTCATAAGTGAATACAATCTTTCTTCTTCTTCTTCTTTTTTTTTTGTTAGACAATTAGGGTTAAGTGACTTGCCCAGGGTTACACAGCTATTAAGTGTCAAGTGTCTGGTCTGAGGCTGGATTTGAACTCAGGTCCTCTTGACTCCAGGGCCAGTGCTCTATCCACTGCACCACCTAGCTGCCCCTGAATCTTTCTTATTTAACTGTATAGGCACTCACCACGCCAAATGGTTTATACTATTATTTCAATCAGTTTTTTAAAAATCTGAGTCCTTTTTCTTGTTTGAGACTGGAATGTCCCTTTGTCATTGCAGATCTTCCCTCCCTTCCTAATTCCTCTACTTTCCCCTCTTGTTTATTTATGACATCCCAGATCACATTATTTTCCTATGTGTTCCCTCTTTTCTTTTTTATGCAACTTTAAAAATTAATAAGCACTAATTTTCTTTTTCTTACAACTTTCTCCCAACTGAAAAAAAAATAGAAAAACCAAACTCTCAAATATGCATAGTCAAGCAAAAGAAATTCTAGCATTGGTCAATCTAAAATGTATGTCTCATTTTATCTTGAGTTCATCTCTTCTCCTGGGAGGTGGGTAGCATATTTCATCATTCCTCCTTTGTTATTGTGGTCTGTCACTGCTTTGAGCAACAGTCTTAAGTCTGTCTGAGTTGTCTCTCTGCTGTGCCTCAAGTTGTTGTTATTGTATAAATTATTAACCAATTCTGCTCATTTTAGTCAATATCAGTTCACACAAATCTTCCCAGGTTCTTTGAAGCCATCCCTTTCATTATTTCTCATGGCAAAACAGGATTTTGTTACATAAACATAGCATAATTTTTTCAGCCATTCTCCAATTAATGGAAACCCCCTTAGTTTACAGCTCTGTGCTACTACCAAAATAAAGAAAGAGTTGCTGTAAATATCTCTGTATATGTAAGTCTTTTCTTCTTTCTTTAATCTTTTTCTTGGGTGGAGCCCTAGTAGTGATTTGCTAGGTCAAAAGGCATGCATGATTTAGTAACCTTTGTGGCCTAATTATAAATTGCTTTTTAGCGTGGCTGGTTAATTTGTAGCTCTGCCAACAGTGCTTTAATGTGCCCATTTTCTTGCAGTCACTCCAGCATTTATCATTTTTGACAATCTGATGTGTGTAGGCAGAGCCTCAGAGTTCTTTTAATTTGAATTTCTTCAGTTATTAGTGACTTGTAATATTTTTCACATGGTTTATATTTCTTCTTGTGAAAACTGCCTGTTTATATCTTTTGACCATTTATCAATAGTGAAATCACTCTTATTCTTACAAATTTGAATCAGTTCCTTATATATATTGGAAATGAAACCTTCATTAGAAAAACTTGTTATATGTCTTCCCTCCTTTCTCTTCTCAAGCCTTTTTGTGCAACTTAATTATTAATCCAAATAAGTCTGCTATTAAAATAAGACCCCTCTATGGTGATAGCACTGAGACAGTAATAGTTAATAATAGCACTCAACTCCTAAGGTAATTGTGGGGGTAAAATGAGAAAATATTTGTAAAGTGTTTTGTAAACTTTAAAGTGCTATAGAAATACTATTATTGTTGTTATTATTCACAGATGTGTTCAACTATTTTAGTATTTAGCTTCATGACATAGCTCTGACTTTGGGATATTCTTTAGAGCTGTTACTCCTCCATCTAATTACTTCGCATTTATTTTGTACATATTTTGATTTTCTTACATCCGTCCATGTGCTGAAGTTTAAGGTGTGTTGCAAGGTTGTTTCAAAAGAATTCACAGACTCAGACCATCTCCAACCCAAGCAAAGGCATTTATTGAGAGTTACACCTACCAGAAAGTGGACAGGGACCCAAGAAGGAACCAGATGTTAGCAATGCAAGGCAGGGGTTTTTATACAGCAGAAAATACCACCAAATATACTGGATCTGGTTCAAGCCACAATCCCCTGGTTACAAAAACATACACAAAGGCAAAGTAGAACTGCACATGCTACTACCCATAATGAATACAGAAAAGCCCACTGGGCAGGGGGCATTAATATATGATAATGATCGTAAGTTCACCTAAAGGACAGTCTTTGCTATTACTAGGTGCCTACCTAGGGACAGTGCCTTCTGTGATTTAGTGGTGAACATTCTGTCTGGGTAATGCATTCATTGGGTAAAACATTTATCTTGGGCAGGAGGGATTCCTCATTGTCTAGCAACTGTTGGTGACACAATTGTTGCTAACAACACAATTGTTACTAACATTGCTACCCCCATCACGTTGAAGGAATTATTATATTTTTGTCTTTGTATTCCCAGCACCCGGTTTTGCCAATTAAAAGTTGTCTCTGGATTGTTTCTCCCACCACAATTCTTTGAACTCATATGAACCCTTCAGTGATTATTTTTTTGCCCTAAAAATAATCAACCAACCATCATTTATGAAGTGCTGAGACTCTGTGATGGGCCCCTGAACATATATATTACAAAAATGAGATAGTTCTGCTCTCAAGGAGCTTATATTCAACTGTGGGATACAATCTGGTTAAAGATAAGGAAATACCGAATACATGCTGAATAAGTGCACATTGATGGAGTGGGGAGTGGGTACTAGCAAATAGGGTAGTGAGGAAAGGCTTCTTGAAAGAGGTACTGTGTGAAGTAAGCCCTGAAGGGAGCAAGGGATTCTAAGAACCAGTAGTATGGAGGGAATGGGGGAAAGCCTGTACAAAGGTGAGAGCTGAGATGTCATGGCAGTGGTGAAATCCCACCCTATGACAGATGGGGAAAAGGTGAACAGCCTAGGTGAGCAGTGGGTGAACAACTTGTCCCAGAAATGTCTTTTGACAAGTGAGACTTTTTGAAATGCTAGCAGAGGTATCGCCATCTTACTAGGAGTAACTGGGCTAGGATTTTAGAGAAACTCCTCCATACCACAGGGAAAGAGAGGTGAGGTCTCTGCTTCTTTTCCACAGGATCAGATTGGAGAGATAGACCAGCCAGTTGCAACTTTAGAAAAGTCCTCAGAATCTGGATTGGCAGGAAGTGTCACTGGGGAAATGAGAACACAGGATTCTTTTTTTTTTCTTAATAGTATTTTATTTTTTCCCCAATTACATGTAAAGATAGTTTTCAACATTCATTTTTGTAAAATTTTGAGTTTTAAATGTTTCTCTCTCCCTCCATTCACTTTTCCTTCCCCAAGACAGCAAGCAATTTGACGTAAGAGCACAGGCTCAGCAAAAGGATGAGGAGCAAAAGCTTTGCTTTAGGCTTAAAATTACCCCAGTCAAGAACTGAAAATGCAAGTGTAGTCCTTATGAGATAACTCAGAGTTCACACTAATTTAAGGATGGAGCTATAGTATTTTTAAATTGGTAGGAACCTTTCTTTATAGGAGAGTATCAACCTATGTTGATATAATTAGACAGAAGAACTAAACTCCCATATTTTTTCCCTTTTAATACATGAGTCAACTTTGCACACAGATTTAAAACAAACATATTTAATGGCATAATGTTCAGAAGTAGTTTATTCCATTTCCCACTGTTCTTGGAAGTACCAAGTTTCTAACCCCAGTCCTGATCTATATAAAGACCCCAAGAGGATGATACTGTAGCAAGGAAGGATGTCTCCTTGGATTCCCATTCCCCTTTCCTCCACTAGGATCTCAGAACAACAGAACACAGCGAATGCTGAAATACAGAAGTGCAAAAACAATTGTTTAGCCATATGTTTCCGGACACGGTCATTTTGGGTTTTTGTTTTCCTTACCAATACATTTTTGTTACAAGAGTTTTGTTTTTCTTTTCTTTTCAATTGAGTGGGAAGGAGAGAAAGTGAATTCTTTTTATTAGAAATAAAATAAAATAAAAATTACATTAAAAAAGAATCTTCAAGTGGTCTGTACAGCCCCTGCCCTCCATTTTCATTTCTGGTCTATCTCCAACAAATATTGCCACCTGAAGGGGAACAGCAAGTAACCTGGACCTCACTTGGTCACTGACTTTAATAATGTAGGAAAGAATCAAAGGTCCCTTTCATTCTCTTTCCTCTGATGCTGGTTCTTTGTACAGATCAATAATACATCATAGAAGAAAGTGGGCTGGGGGAACTTCCTAGTACGAATGTTGTTTTGAAGAACATCTCTAACACACAGCCTAGGTCTCAGAGCATAACATTCCAGGGAGAATGGAACAACATGAAAGGAAGCCTCAGGATCCTAAGGGTAGAAGTAATGTCCTGCCTCCCTTTGCCATTGAGCTTCGGATATGGCACCTTCCCACTGCGTGATGATGCTCCTGGGTCACTGTCAGTGAGGCACAAATGATGCTTTTTCTCCGATCCCTGGGAATGACGCCTCCACCCTCTCTACACAGTTTCCCTTGTGACAAAGGGCTGACATTTGGATAGCTGGCTCAGTCTGGAGTCATCGTGTGTAACTGGGCACCAGTGGAAGCCAGACATGATAGCATGGAAAGAGGACTGGACTGAGACCTGGCTTCTTCCACCTGGAGCGGTGTGCCTTTGGGTGGCTTACTGAATCTTTTTGGGTCCAAGTTTCATTGTTGCTTAGTAATGATATTAGCAACTCATATACACATTAAGGTTTTCAAAGCATTTTCTTTACCCTGTGAAGTGGATAGAATTTGTATTTTCCCCATTTTCCTGATGATGAAATGGAGGCCCAGAGACATTATAGTGACTTGTCCACATCACATAGCCAGGAAGTGTATAAGTCAGGATTTGAACCCAGATCTTCAGCTTCTCACTTCAACACTTTTTCTGCTACAACTCACTACCTACTTCATGTAAAATAAAGGAATTAGACTATGTGATCTCAGAGGTTTGACATGGTAAGATTCCAATTAGTCCCTAAGAGGCAGTATAGTGCAGTGACATGAGGGCAGATCTTGGAGTCAGAAAGATCTGAGTTCAAGTCATTGACGCTGAGCAGATGATTCTCAAACCCTCTTCTCCAGCCCTACCCTATCTTTACACCTCCAGTCTTGAGTCTGCCATTGCCTATTGGGCACTTCAGATTGGATATCCTGAGCATTTTAACACATCCCAAACTGAGCTCAGTATCTCTCCTTCCAAATTCCCCTTCTCTTCCCAACTTCCCTATTACTGTTGAGGATACCATCATCCTTTTGGTTACCCAGGCTTGTATGTGTAGGCATCACCCTTGACTCCTCTCCCTCCCACCAACCTCCTCCATCCAATCTGTTGCCGAGTTCTGTCAATTCTGCCTTTGTGACACTTCTTGCATATTCCTGCCCTCATCACCTCTTGCCTGGACTGTTGCAATAGCCTGCTGGTTGACCTGCCTTCATCCAGTGTTTTCCCATAATAGTCCATTCTCCCTTCAGCTATCAAAGTGATCTTCACAAAATGCAGGTCTGATCATATCACTTCACTATTCAACGAACCCTAATGGCTTCCTATTAACTCTAGGATCAAATAAAAACCCTCTGGCATTTAAAGGATTACATAACCTGTCTCCTTCCTACCTTGCTAGTCTTCTTATGCTGTGCTCCCTCCCCCATACTCTATAGTCCAGAAACTCTGGCCTCTTTGTTGTTTGTCTTATAAGACATTCCATCTCCCAATGCTACGATTTTTCACTGGCTGTCCTCCAACTCTGGAGTTCTCTCTTCTCATCTCTTCCTCCTGGCTTCCCTGGCTCCCTTCAAGTTAAAATTCCCAGCTAAAATCTCACCCTCTGAAAGAAGCCTTTCTAGGACCCCCTTACTGCTAATGCCTTCCCTCTGAGATTAGATGATTGTTTGCTGCCTTGGACACATTTTATCTATGTAATCGTGGGCAAACCATTTAACTAACCACTCAGTGACCTAAGCAACACACTAAGACTGTAAGTTACTGATGAGTCACTAAGTTGCGTGTCTGTGCCACACTAGGGATTCCCTACAATGATGAAATCGGTAGATGTGGACAAAAAAAAATAGCTTGCTTCCATTGGGATGGAAGCCATCACCATGGCTTAATTAGGAATAAACTTAATAATATGGAAGTCAACTGATTTTGGTAAACCTACGTAGACCACAGGAAGGCTTTCCATGAATGCTTTAGGTCCCTTGCATAAAATAATGAGTAGATGGGACTGCCTTAGATTTTCAGAAAAGAGTTCTCAAGATAGGGCTTTCCAAAAGGCAAAATATGTTTTTGTTAAGATGAGAAGTGTGAATTATTATTTTATTTTAATTTTTTTATTTTTAGAGACTGTTCTTATAAAAGACAAATCTGCTTTGTTTGATAATCAACACCTCTCATTGTTTGGCTCTGTCCTTCCAACCATATTTTTCACCACCATCCTTCAGGTGTCTTATACTCCAACCAAATCTAACTACTTCTCATTTCCTGAATACATTCCACCCTTTGCTTTTTTGGTTCCCTATGCCTGGGATACACTCCATCTCACCTCTTCTGGACAGCCTACCTATCCTTCATCCATGTATGCATGATTGAAAAATTCCCAGCACATTTCAGAAAAGACGAAACAAAAACTCTTCTTTGAATATGAACCCAGGGAATCCAGGCAGGAACCAGGATTCACTTCTCCATCCAATCCACTCTCCAATAAGCCTACTGAGTGATGCGTTTAAGTCTGCTCACATAACTCCTCTTCTCATAAATCTTTGGCTCACTATGGCCTACTGAATAAAGTTCCCACTTCTCTGCCTGGCATTTAAGATCTTTTGTAATCTAGTGCCACCCTACCTTTCCAACCTCTTCTCTCTGCACACAGCCTGCAAATAATTTCAGAGCTGAGACAGGCCTAACACTGAGCACTATAACATATTTAAATTGTAATTTCAACATGTTTACTTATACTTTTAGACTTGCAACACCAATATCAATAGTATTAGAGACTTAAATAGCATGTTTAATTTTGGCTTCATTTTTATTTACTCATTTGATCTTCTCAAGAACTTTGTGAAGTAGGTCAGATAGGTATTATTATGTCCACTTTATATTAAACGATAAAACTGAGGTACAGAGAGATGAAAGGACAAGCTTTGTTACATCACATGGCTAAGGAGTAGTGAGGTTAGTAGTGGATGCCACATTGCTTGATTCCTTCCTCAGGGCCACCTTCTCCATCTATTTCTAACTCATTTAGGATCTTGTGAGAGGGGATTCCTCATTTTCACTGTGATATTTTTTCCCATGTAAATATCAGGCACAAAGATGACCAAACAAAGCTCTCACCATTGTCCTGATCGGAGGAGCTCAAACCCTTCATTAATTTTGACGAAAGGCAGGCTATGGGTTATCAGTGAGTTCACATCAATTTTCTTTTTCATATAGTCCTCTACTAATAAAGGAATATGGTCTCTGCTTTTATACTCTGTGAAGGAAAAACAAAGATAATAATGATGCTTGAACAATGAGGCCAACTTGATGAATCAAGTAAATTTCAGTATACCATCCAAGCACACAGAAAGGACACAGGACTTATCCATCGCATATCAGTTTCTGAACACAGAAATATCCATCATAGATCAGTTGACAGTAGTGTAAGAGTCTTCCTTCCATCTTCTCCCGACAAGACAAGAAGCTAATTGATTGCCTAGGAGAAACACTAGATGGAGCACATGGGTCTCCTGGTCATGGTATTCTATTTATATTCCTGGGAATGTTCATGTTACCCCTCTTCTCAAAGACTTTGAATGACTTCCTGTTACCTATTTATGTTAAATAAAGATCAAATGCTTGAACAGGTCATTCAAGGCCCTACACAGTTCTGGGTTTAATTCACATTACTTAGGATCATAAATTATAGAGTGGTAGATTTGAGATCTGAACAGACATATTGAGTTCAATCTCACTTTACAGATAAAGAAACTGAGGCCCAAAGAAGTTAATGACTTGCCCAGGGTCACATAGTTCAGAAGTGTCTGAGGCAGGGTTTGTACTCAGGTTGTCTTGCTTCTGACTGCAGTGCTCTATCCACCATCACATCGCTCCTACACATCCACTCTGCAGCCAAACTGGCTCTCTTTTCATACTGTATTTTCCTACCCCCATGTCTTTGTTCTATATGACTAGAAGGTGCTCTTCATCCCCCTCCTCCTGCTGAAATTTTTGCAATCCTCCAAGATCTAGTTCAGATATCATCTTCTCCCTTTATTCCACTTGGATATGGTCTTTGTTTTTTCTTTTTCTTTTTTCACTTCAATGATTTATTCCAGAGTAGGACTTTGAAGAACCAAATTTCACCTGTTCATAGGGCTAGGACCCTTGTATTGATCTAGGATTTACATTGAACAATATAGTGCTCTTAATTCATATGAAAGAAATTGAATGTTCATTGCATTCAATGCCCTTTTCTTTGTCTTCATCCTTCTTGACCTTTCTGCAGCATTCAGTGATGTTCTAAAAAAATGTTTCAAATATATTATTATTTTTAACATTAAAAACTTTTTTTGAGTTCCAAATTTTTTCCTTCCTTCAACTCCTCCACCATTCTTTGAGAAAGCAAACAACATATAAATTATACATATGAAATCATGCAAAACATATTTCTATATTAGCCATATTGCATCAAAAAAGAAAGAAAAAATTAAAGTAAAAAAA
The DNA here is from genome assembly GCF_900497805.2 of Vombatus ursinus. Taxonomy (NCBI): domain Eukaryota; kingdom Metazoa; phylum Chordata; class Mammalia; order Diprotodontia; family Vombatidae; genus Vombatus; species Vombatus ursinus. The sequence goes on along the minus strand of NW_020954599.1, from coordinate 137,799 downwards.
TTATACTTCAATTCAAACTCAGAGTTCATCAGTTCTCTCTCTGGAGGTGAATAGTATTTTTCAGCATGAGTCCTTCAGAATTGTCTTGGATCGTTGTATTGATCAAGAGTAGCTAAGTTTTTCATAGTTGATCATTACAATATTGCTGTTACTGTATACAATGATTTCTTGGTTTTTCTCATTTCACTCTACATCTGTTCACAGAGGTCTTCTCAGGTTTTTCTGAAACCACCCCCTCATCATTTTGTATAGCTCAATAGTATTCCATTACATTTAAACAGCACAAATTGTTCAGCCACTCCCCAAATGATGGGTATTCCCTCAATTTCCAATTCTTTGCCAACACAAAGAGTTGCTATAAATATTTTTGTTCATATAGGTCCTTTTTCTTTTTCTTTGATCTTTTTGTGGTACGGACCTAGTAGTCATATTGGTAGGTCAAAGGGTATGTAGAGTTTTATAGCCCTTTGGGCATAGTACCAAATTGTTCTCCATTATGTTTGGACTAGTTCACAACTCCAACCAACGGTGCTTTAGTGTCTCTAATTTACCACATCCTCTCCAGCATTTGTCATTTTCCTTTACTGTCATATTATATAATTTGATAGGTATGAAGTAGTACCTCAGAGTTGTCTTAATTTACAGTAGTGATTTAGAGCATTTTTTTCACCTGACTGTAGATAGCTTTCATTTCTTCTTCTAAAAACTGCCTGTTCATATCCTTTGTGTTTTTATCAATTGACAAATGACTCTTAGTTTTATAAATTTAACTGTTTCCTGTATATTTGAGAAATGAAGCTTATATCAAAGACACTTGCTGTAAAGTTTTGATATTACTTCACTGTCTATGGTACCTTTTAGCAAAATGTAGTTTCCCTGATTATCTCTTTTAATTAGATCTGTTTTTGTTTTTGCTTTGTCTGAGATAATGATTTTTACCCTTGTTTTTTTTTTTTTTTACTTCAGCAGAAGCAGAATAGATTCTGCTCCAGCCCTTTCTTTTAACTCTGTGTATGTATCTTTCTGTTTCAAGTATGTCTCCTGTGAACAACATATTGCTGGATTCTGGTTTCTTGTCCATTCTGCTATTTGCTTACATTTTATCAATAAGTCTAGCCTATTCACATTCACAGGTATGATTACTATGTATTTCCCTCCATCCTATTTTCTTCTCTTTATCCTTTTCTCTCTCCTTCTATTTTTACTCTGTCCCTCCTGAAAATCTGTTTTGCTTCTGACTACTGCCTCCCTTAATCTGCCCTCCCTTTTATCAACCTCTCCATTTCTTTCATCCCCTTCCATTTGTACTTCCCTCTTGGGTAAGATAGATGTCTATATATTCTTCCCTTTTTGAACCAATTCTGATGGGAGTGAGGTTAAGTTATTGCCTGCCTCATTTTCTCCCTCACCATAAAAGCTCTTCCTTGCATGCCTCTTTTATGTGAGATAATTTCCCCATTCTTCTTCTCTTTCCCCCTCTTCCCAGTGCATCCTTCTTTCTCACCCCTTTTTTTGAGATCATCCTAACACAATCAACTGTGCCCTCTATCTATTTAGAGTTCTTCTAACTGCTTAATCACGATAACATTCTTAGAAATTATATATATAGAAAGGGTTTATGATGGAAAATTCTATCCACATACAAAGAAAGAGCCAACGGATTCTAAATAAAGATTGAAGCATACTATTGTCACTTTCTTTATTTGTGTGTGTGTGTGTGTTTTGGTCTATTTCTTCTTTCACAGCATGACTAATATGGAAATATGTTTTACAGTCATGTAATCTTATATCATATAACCTATATCAAATCAATCATATAACCTCTATCAGATTGCTTACTGTTTTAGGGAAGGGGGAATGGAAGAAGGGAGAAAAATTTGGAACTCAAAATTAAAAAAAAGAATATTAAAATTGTTGTTACATGTAATTAAAAATAAAATACTATTTAAAAATTATGTGTGTGTGTGTGTGTGTGTGTGTGTGTAACGTCTTCTAACGTAGGAATAGAAACAGTTTAAATTCACTGAGTCTTTTATGATTTTGCTTCCCTGTTTACCTTTTCATGCTTCTTTCGAGTCTTGTATTTGAATGTCAGATATTCTCTTCCTCTCTGGTCTTTTTACCAGGAATGCTTGGAATTCCTCTATTTCATTAAATATCCTTTTTTTTTTTCCTCTGAAGGATTACCCTCAATTTTGATGGATAGATTATTCTTGGTTATGGTCCTAACTCCTTTGTCCTCTGGAATAAATGCTTTGGATTGCTTTGTTTGCTGATAACAGCCTGGGATGACAAGGACTAGTTTTAAGTTGCATCCAATATGAATCAATATTTATAAATCTTCTGCTCCCTCACCATAAAAACTCCTCCTTTCATGCCTCTTTAGGTGACTGTCCAGGGTGAAATTATTTCACCTGGGTAGGCCCTGGCTGCTTATTTCTGACCTCATACCAGGCTTTTCAGATTTCTAGGTCTAAGTATCCCTTTCAGTAACAGCAGGGGGTTGGACTCCATGATCTGAGATGCCCCTCACTGATGAAATCTGAGTGATTTCACACCAGCCTCTTCAGCTTGCTTAGCCTCAATTTCCCTCTCAGTGAAAGCAGGGGCAAGGATTCCATTATCTGAGAGTGATCTGCCAGCTTAGGGGTGACCCTTTAGTCAAGGATGTGCTAATTAATGTTTAATAACTGACTCTGCAAAAAATGTACATAGGACACAATTTTAAGTTTAATCTGCATATTTAACATTTCATCTATCGCTCTCTTAAGCCTAGATAATAAACAAAATAATACCATATCCTGATTTGTAACATTTACTAATTTCAGAGGTATAAATGCTTACACTGAACATTTAAGAATCAGCTTATGTGAGCTGGCTTGAGCTGGTTCCAGCACACCCCCACCTTTAGAAGGGGAGTAGAAATACTTTTAGCTTTCTCTGTAGAAGTACTTAGTACATACCTGGTACATAGTAGATGCTTAATAAATGCTTATTATTTGACTAACCTATTGATTGACTTCATTCTTGTCTCTTATTCTATACATGTTAGCTGCTATATCTGTATTCCCAATGTTTCGGGAAAACTCAAAGGGATTTGTTAGGGTTAAAACCCCTGGTCATTTCAAGTTTTCTTCTTACCACCTAACAAGCACGCTTTCAGGGTCCGGCCAGATAGAAGCTTCATTGGGTCCAAAGAAAGCTGGGATTTTACTGGTGGTACTCCAAGACTAACACAGACACCATAACTCAGGTTACAGGATTCCAGAGCAGCAACCTAGGGTTAACAATACAATTATGAGTCTTTCAGTCGTATTTCTGGGTCACATAGAGTTTCTACCATGAGAACCAGTAGAATTAATGCTTAATTTAAGTATAGGTCCTATTCATTTGAGCCATATGAGTTAGATTGGGTCATAAATTTCCATTTCTTGATTGGGGTAATATGTCAAATGAGGCAGTTTGTCTTGGGCCATCCCCTGTCACTTTCCTTCCCTTCTCCTGTGCTTCATCCCTCATTCTAATTATTTTGAAGAAAATATGTCTTTAAATAAATAGAGTATGTCTTCATTTTTCTGTATCCTAATTTGCTTGAGGCATATGATGTAATATTTATTGTAGTTTTTGCCTCTCATGTCTGTCCCCTCTTTACCCGTTCTTCTACTTCTCTTCTTTCCCTCTACTACTTTTTTCATTTGCCTGCTTGGTTTCTTTCTCCATTTCACATCTCTCTATTCCCATCCATTTGGTATTCTTTCCTTCTTTCTTCTGTTACATTTCTTGCTCTCAAGAGTAGGAGATTTACAGAGAGAAAAAGTGATAGCGATGGAAATAGAGAAGAAAATAAAAGAACATGAGAAAAGGAGAGCGAGAGGGAGAACGAGACAGAGACAGAGAGAGACAGAGAGAAGACATGAAAGACACAGTGACAGGGGGAGAGAGACAGAAAGAGTGACAGAGAGACATGAGAGAAAGAACATGAAGGACTGTGAAAGACAGAAATAAAGACATACAGAGAGATAGAAGCAGAGACAGACGATGTGAGAGAGAAAGAGAGAAATATCTTTAGAGGAGAGAGAGAGAGAAGAGAAAGAGAGATAGAGAGAAATTGATTTTTGTTGTGGTGCAGGCTATTTGAGCATGCCCAGTTTGCCTTCCATTGATTGGCTGTCTATGTCTTTAAAACTGGTGAAACTGAGATGTTTCCTCTCTTTTTCATCATCTTTTCATCTACACTTTTCAGTAACCCTTATGTTTTGTGCCCAACATGGATGCCATAAACTGAACTGATAAGAGGGAAAGGCAAGTCCTTCCCCTATTCCCTCTCTTTGATCCTGGTGGTATTTGTTTCTGTTTTGTTGTTTGTCCTCAGTTTCCGGTGCTGGTGGTGATCCTCATGGAACTGAGAGTGAGCCATGGTGACCTTGCAGCCAGGATAGCAGGTGGGGTAATGGAGCCAGCCAGCCAAGCATGGAAACCCTGACAAACCAGGGTGCCTGGGACTCAAGCCTTAGTGGGGTTTTGAACTTAGAACTGGGAGCTGAATTAAGTTATGAACTAATCCTCTTACCCTACACAGAGACTGAGGTGGTGCAGAGGGGGAAAGGGATTATACTTCTCATTTGGGGAAGGGGGAAGAGGCAGGAGGTCTCTCTTCTTCCTCCTTTTGAGCCACATCCATGCCACATGTGGGAGACAGCCCTTTTTATATGTAGGGATTGATCCTCCTTATATTGAATCTGTGTATAGTATAATGCTCTATCACTGGGTACAGTGCATGGTTACAATGATTTAAAAACATTCCATTCCACAGAGCATTGAAGGTAAGGTAACTTTCCATGTGTGTTAGTTATCTTTTTTCTTTTAAGTTCTTTTTGGTAAAGTTAAACTAGTCTAATATGTGGCTACTTGCTGATGTGAAACACCATCTTTCTGTGCCCACAGATAACATACCATCGTCTCGATAGTCCCAATGGCCTCAAAAGTAAAGTCAGCACCAACCCCAGTCATTTCCACCACCACCTGCTGGATGGGCTTCTTGAAGTTTCGAGGATTAAGGCAATCAGTGACGCCAAGAGCTTTTGCCCTGGCAAATTTCCCTTCATTGATGTCAATGCCGATGATCCTGGCAGCACCAGCTGCTCTGCACCCCAGAACAACTGCAGAGCCAACGCCTCCAAGCCCAAAGACAACACAGGTGGAACCAGGGGTGACCTGCACATGAAGAGCACAAAATTCCTCGTGAGATTTCAGTGCTGAATATGCCTGCATTATCAAAATAGAAAAAAGTTTCTTCACCGTCTGCCTGAGTCTTTACAAGGCTACTTGCTTGATCATTTTGGTTGGTTCAGTCACGTCTTGGCATCGATTAGGGAAAGCCTCATTCACCAGACTGCTTGTCTACACATTCTCACCTGTGCTGTGTTAATAGCAGCTCCATAGCTTGTGGGGATTGCACAGGCTAATATGCAGACTTTCTCCAGGGGTGCAGCATCATCAATTTTTGCTACTGATATCTCACGCATCACGGTGTATTCAGTAAATGTGCTTGTTCCAAATAAGTTATGCACTTTCATCCCTCTGCATGTAAATCTGGTGGTACCATCAAGCATCAGTCCAACAGAAGAAAACAGACTAGTTCATGGAAACAGACAGACAGACGCAGAACCATCATGAGATCCATCATGAAAACAGAATTGTAAGCAGAATTAGTGATAGGAAGGCACTTACTCTGCCTTCAGGCAATAGTTGCCCTTGGCATGTAAACAGGAATCACATTTTCGGCATTGAGGTAGACCGATCATTAAGACTTTATCTCCTAAGGGAGGAAAACAGAAAAAAATCATTATCACTATGGATGGAGAGAAAAATTTTATAGCATCAAGATAAAATATGGAGATAATTCAGCACATTGTGTACATTGGATTTCACAAGAAATAACTCACAGAGTTGGGTTGAAAGCTTGTCACATAACTGGCATTAACAATCCAAATGTTCCTTGCTAGGAAGAAGCAATTTTCCTCTTGACCTGGGCCATGCAAATGACTATATGAATGTAACAGAAGCTGTTGGCTTTATGGACATCAATTCTCTGGCATTTTAAGCCTTGCAAAGCCATTACATGCTCAAGAATGAAGGCAGTACATGTGTCTTATACTCCCTGAAAAACTTTTGAACTAGAGGCTATTGGCTTTCAGCACCCTCTTTTCTACTACTTGCTAATAAAGTTAAACAAAACTATATAAACAGATGTTTAGTGTCTTATATAATCCTCTTTTTTGTTCTTATTTGTATATCAACATATTTGTGTTTATTGATATTGTTAAGTTTAGAATAAAAAAGAACATTTAAAAGTTAAAAAATTGAAGTGATCTTCTGGTTATCCCTCTACTTGTACCCGTCCTCTTATTTAGTCCTGTGTCCTCTGATTACTTTCCTTAAAATCACTCCTAGACCCTCACTCTCTAATCTTCAGTCCTTCCTCATCAACTGACTTGTTTCCTACTAAACATGGCTACATCTCCCCCATCTTTAATAAGCCCTTACTTGACTCTACCATCTCCTCAAACCATCCTTTACCTCTCAGTCTTTTCACAGACGAACTCAAAAGTTGTTTACATTCTTTGGCCTTCACTTCCTCTCCCTATCATTCACTTTTCAACTCTTTACAATTTGGCTCCCAAACTGAACCTGCCTCCCCTGAATTGTTCCCTTACTGGCCAAATGCAATGACGTGTTCTTAAACCTTATCTTTCTTGACTTGTCCGCAGCATTTCATGCTACTTGTCAGTGTCTCTTTCTGAATATTGTGCTTCTCTTCTCTTGTGGAAGACCACTTCCAAGAGAAGAACCATGCTTAAAGCTGGTAGGCTTGGTAAATGCCTGGTGGTGCCTTCTAGTGAGAGACCAACTGAGCAGTCTTTGTTCTGGTCTTACATCAGTGGAAGCTCATAAGGTGGATTTATGAGTGAAAAGCCCAAAGGAAAGCACTGCCTGCCCCCTGTTTGGAGCTGGAATTGACCTTCCATGATTTGATTTGGGACAAAGGGATGTATGAACAAAGGAGAGAAGTCAGTGAGATGGAGACCCCGAGCCCTGAGATTTGACAGAGATATAACCAACCAATGGGCTAATGTTAAAACATTGACTCTCACCCACAAAGGGGTAGAGCTGAGGGGTAACAGCCATTCTAAAAGCCAAAATCAAGTGCAGAGAGCTAGGAGGATGTCCCAGAATGCCCTCTGGTGATGGAGCAGGGAGGACCTGGAAAACTCTCTTGCTTTTTCCTAAAGGTAGGCATCAGATGTTGGCTGGACAGGGTGTCACTAATCAAGGTTTCAATTCATAGGAGATCAAAGTTCTGCTAGGAATCTCTATTTCTTCTCTCTTGATTCAGGTGCATGCATTTGATTTTGTTTTGACCTTTAAATATCAGGTAAGTCTCAAGAGCTTTCCCTCCGTGGGACATATGGGGAAGGGAAGCAAAGGAAACAAGCAATTATTAAGCATTTACCTGTATCACAGGCACTGTGCTAAGCACTTGACCAATTTTATCTCATTTGGTCTTCACGTCAAACCTGTGAGATATGTCTATTATCCTTCCTATTTGCAATTGAGGAAACTGAGGCAGGCAAAGGTTAAGTGACTTGTTCAGTCATATAGCTAATGTCTGAAACTGGGTTAGAACTCGGGTATTCCTGACTCCATCCACTGGGCCACCTAGCTAGCTTTACATGTTTCCTGACTGTCCGTAGTCTTGCCAAGGCATTCAGAAGGGGGAATTGCAGAGGCTGCTATGATCTGGGTGCCATCCCCCACTTTTACAGTTCAAATCTAAGGCCCATTTTAAATCCTCTGCCTCGTTTTCCATCATTTTTCACCTTTACAGTCACAGACAGACTTCCCTTTTCCAGGTTCTGTTTGAGGGGAACAGTCTTTGCGTCTCGAGAAACTACATTTAGCTTGGTACTAGTCAAGAAATATTTTTTGAGTGTGAGACCAAAGTTAAGAGAGACACACTTTTTTACAGTTGGGGAGTTTTATAATCTAGCAGAGGATGTTGCAATCCGAATAATCTCACTAAGTCTCTTCCTAATCTAAATCTTATAATCTACTTATACATATGTTGATCTAATTCAAAATTCCCTTCTTTTTTTGCAGAGAATTTGATCATTTTTGTAGGAGGGTGGAAAGGAGGAACTTCTGACATCAAACACCATTTTGGCTTCCATCCTCACCTGGTTTCACACTGCTCACGCCTTCTCCAATGCTTTCTACTACCCCAGCTCCTTCGTGTCCCAAAATTGCAGGTAAAGGTACAGGGAATGTTCCATCTAGTATGTGATTATCTGAGCCACAGATGCCTGAAGAGAAAACCTGCATGACAATTAAATAACATCAAATACAGTAGAATATTTTCTTCCTACAATATTAGAGATTCATTGAAACCTAGTATAGCATATGCTTGCATAACACACTTAAAAACTTCTGTAACAACAGAAGTTCAGAGTTTCTCATGTATCATCCTCTTTCTTCTTCTATGTATATCAGAATGTTTGTTTGTAAAACTGGGGAGTCAGGGGCAGCTAGGTGGTGCAGTGAATGGAGTGCCGGCCCTGGATTCAGGAGGACCGAAATTCAAATTTGGCCTCAGCTGTGTGATTCTGGGCAAGTCATTTAACCCCAATTACCTTCAAAAAAACAAACAGCAAAAATCATGGGGGAGTCCAGAGAAGTGAATTCATAGGTTTTTGCATTTAGAGTGGGCAAAAGATATGATACTCACATTTCAAGAGTGTTTTTTAGTATTTCCTGAGAACTTACTTCACAACAACTCTGGGATGTCTTTAGTGAAATTATTTACCCTTCTTCTTCTTTTTTTTTTGGCAATTGGGGTTAAGTGACTTGCTTAGGGTCACACAGCTAGTAAATGTGAAGTGTTTGGTCTGAGTCCCGATTTGAACTCAGTTCCTCCTGACTTCAGGGCCGGTGCTCTATCCACTGTGCCACCCTCCTTGTTTTTACAGGTAAGGAAAAAGAGGCTCTGAGGGGTTGCTTGCCACAGCTCTGTGGGCTGTTGGGGGTAGAATTCCTATTCAGGTCTCTCTTCACTCCATCCCTGCCCTGCAGTCTTTATTGTTGCTTTTCTTCTTTAATATTTGGAGTAAGAAAGGTGGCCTGCTGGATTTAAATTCTACATATGTGAATTCATTGATTATATTTGTGATGGGGTTTATTCCAACGTAGAACTACAATATTTCATCTTTTCAATTTTCCTAAGGAAATTTGAACAGATGAGGAGAGTTGAATAGTTTTTTTCTGGCTGTTTGCATACATATGTACATATATACACGCATACACACACACATATAATTTGCATACTTATATAAATACACACTATGCCAAATGATATTAAACATATTTTAGGATTTGGTCCTCCATTGGTGAGGACCAACAACAAAATATGCAACTGTGCTAAGACCTCCAGGTCTGAGGGTTCCACTGCCCCTTTTTGCATTACAAATTATATTGTCAATGATGGCATCCAGGCAGTTGTCTCCTGAATTTGCTGCCCTAGTGTATCTGTCACCTGTTCTTTATGTGGGCCAGTTATTCTCAGATGGTTGTTTTCCACCTTGGTTAAGGTATGAGCAAGGAAGGCTGGGAAAGCACATAGTTCTTTTTTTTTTAATTCCATAAATTAACCCATTTATTGTTGGACTACGGGTTACAGATTTTACTGGTCTTTCAATTCCTTCAGTCTTCTGATGGCAGATTTGACTGTGACTGCAGAGGTGGTCCATGCACCACCAGCTACTGTCTTCATACAATATCCACAATGCCAAATACCCACAGCCTGTCTCTTCATTTTGATCTCGCCACAGAAGGAGCAGGTATACTTGGTATGCCGGCTAATTTCAATTTTCTTCACCATGTTTCTGAAGGATGCACCATAACGTGTTCCATATTTGCCAACAATTCCGACCTTCTTGGTATTTTTAGTCATGTTGGCAGTTGCCAAAAGCACATAGTTCTAAAGAGTACCAACAAAACTGCATTTGAAAATTCCACATATTCTGTTCTGGTTGTGGTGAATTTCCTGTATTTTCTCCAGTCCATTGGTTGACACTCTTAGCTTGATCAGACAAATCTAACCTAATGCATAGTATGGCTGATAAAACATGTTACACACTCCACCCCAATGTTGTTGTTATTGAATTGTGTCTGACTCTTCATGACCCCATTGGATTTTCTTGGCAACAGTGCTGGAGCTGATGTGGTTTGGGGTTATTGGGAACCCCAAAATAGGGTTCCTAGTGAACCTGCCTGCTATTATTGCTATTACAACAAGCCTTGTCACTTGACTGGAAGAAGGTTTGAGTGGGTGAATTCATTCCAGGCAGACGCTGCCCTGTACCCTGACATTTTGGGGTTCCCAGCAACCCCAAAACCACATCAATTTGGTGGCCCATATGGGGAATTGCCTGAACCCCTGAAGCTCTTCTCTAGTCAAGACCAAAAATGATGGAGTGATGGGACCGGGACCCTTAAAAGGAAAAGATCATGTCTTTGAAAGCCACCTAGTCCCAGAATTTCCCCATATATTTCAGCAGTCCAGACCACTGGCGCCTCCACCTAAGGCAACCGGCCCACCTAGATTACCTAATTAGCTTACTTGACATTCCTTTCACTATCTCACTTGGACTACCCCAGACTACTTGCATATACTACCACTTCTTAGTCCCATCCAGATTCCTTTCATTGTCCTTTTTGTGTATAAGCATCATTGTTACTCCCATTAGGTTACAGGAACTCCTTCCCGGTACTATTGGCTTTACAATCAACCTGGCCACTTGACTGGAAGATGGTTTGAGTGTGTGAATTTGTTCCCGGTGAATCCATCTTGTACCCGACATTTCAGGGTTCCCAGCAACCCCAAACTGCATCAGAATGGTTTGCCATTTTCTTCTCTAGCTCATTTCACAGATGAGAAAACAGGAGGCAAACAGGGTTAAGTGATTTGCCCAAGGTCATACAACTAGTAAGTGTCTGAGATCTGATTTGAACTCAGGTCTTCCTGACTCCGGGCCTGGCAATCTATCCATTGCGCCATCTAGCTGCCCTGCCTAACCTCATACTAGGTGCTTAATAAATACTTGTTGGATGACTGACAGTACAAGGCTAAAAGTATAGTTCATGGGACCCCATCAACATGCTTACCTTTTGTAGTCAGCCAGAACACACAATTGAACAGCAAACAGAATGAGTCTAATTTCTCTTTCATGGGAAGTCTCTTCAAATACCTATTCTGCCACCCCTCCCCCAAATCTTTTCTTCTTCAAGCTAACTATCCCCAATTCCTTCCACTGATCCTCACATGACATGAACTCAAGGGTTTTTACAATGCTATTCTCCTGCCCTGTTGCTGTTCAAGTTATCAGTGCCATTCCTGAATTTTGATAACCCAAAATTGAACATGTTATTCCAAACATGATCAGACCAGGGCAGAGTACTCTCATTTCATTTCCATGATCATGGACATTCTGACTCTCTTATCATAACCTAAGATTGAATTAGATTTTTTCAGCTGCCATATCACATTGTTTGAATCATATTGAGCTTGAGGTCCACTGGAACCCCCAGATCTTTTTCATATAAATTACTTTCTAGCTTTGTTAACTCCATCTTGTATTTCTGAAATTGATTTTTTGAACTCAGCTGTAAGTCTTTACATTTATACCTATTAAATTAAAAAATTTGGGATTGAAGCTCAGTGTTCTAGCTTATCAAGATCTTTTAGCATCCTCATTCTGTCATTCAGTATGTTATCTATCACTCTTATTGTTGTGTCATCCAAAAATCTGATAAGTATGCTGTTTATGCCTTCATTCAAGTCATTGGTCAAACCTGGACATTCCAAAACCTGGGGCATTCCAATAGAGACCTTCTTCCAAACTGATACTGAACAATTATGGCTACTATAATGGGATTGTAAGTGACTTTTCCCTAGTAATTTGTAAGGGAGGATTTATAAGAGGGAGGAAAGTTATAGGATTAATAGGATCAAGTCAGGGTTTTTTAAGGATAAGGGAAATAGGCATGTTTATAGTCAGTAGTTGTGGAGAGCCTGATCATTAGTGAAAGAATGAGGATGACAGAAGGGCCAATCTGCTGGAGAAGATGGGATGCAATGGGGTTAAGGGCACATGTATAGAAGTTTGACTTGGCAAGAGAAGAGTTACTTCGTGAGAGATGACAATGAAGGAAAAGATAGTGGAAGAAGACAAAGGTTTGAGGAGGAATGAAATGGTTTGAAATAGTCACTGTGGTGGGTGGAGTGAATTAATTAGGGAGGATTACCTTACTGTAGTGAGCACTTAGTTGAGATTGTCTAGCACAAATCTGTGGTGGACCCAGTGAGCAGTTTTATCATTTCTACAGCACCATTTAGGAGCACATGAATAGAAGTAGAGGTAGAGAATAGTGGATGTAATCCAAGATTGGGTCTTCACAAAGTTGGTGGAGGATTTATGAGAGAAGACAGGCAAGATTGCATAGGACAAGAAGACACAGATGGATTATAATTGATACTTTTGGAGGGAGAACCCACATGGATGATTTCTCAGATTCATATCCTGAAGTGTACCAGAAAGAAGAATTTATATTACATTTGTGAGAAATTGGCCCCCAAATCTCTTTTAATGACTTAATAATGATTAATTATTGTCCAAACCCTGTAGATCAGGTCTTCTTAACCTTTTTAGAGTCATAAACCCCACTTTTGGCAGTCTGGTGAAGCCTATGGACCCCATATCAGAATAACATTTTTAAATAATTGAAGGAAATGCTAAATTTCAGTTAGAGGTAGGGAAAATAAAGTTGAATTTTTTTTCCTGTCCATGGATCAACTGAAATCTATCCATGGACCAGTCCCAGGTTAAGAACCTCTGTTTTATGGTAGGGGAAACAGAAAGTCCTAGAAATTGATTTCTGGATACATAAATTTCTGTTTAATTTTTGTTAATCAAAATTCACTCAACTTCATTCCCCTTCTTCCCAACCTTCCCCCCCCCCCAACCAGTTAGCATTCATTACTACTTAATCACATGTCTATGCTTTCTGTGGTGACTATTGCATCTTGGTTGATGAAAAATGGCTGGTATAATTTAAGTGGGAGATTTAAGATAGGGAATAGATCTGCAATTTCATTGGTATAGCAGACTCCAGGGTGGTGAAACTCCCTCTACTAATGCAGGTTAATACCTTCCCCACAACTTATAGTCTTAGAGAGTTGCCTAGAACACAGCTAAATGATTTACCCAGGGTCACACAAATACGTCAGAAGTGGGGCTTGAACCTGGCCTTTCTGGCTTCCAGACCAGCTCTCTATTCAGCTGTCTCTCATGGGCAAGTAGCAAGTTTAATGACGAGAAGCCTTGACTTTGTCTGTTGTTCAGCTGTTTTTCAGTCCTGTCTGACTCTTCATGACCCCATTTGGGGTTTTTTTTTTTTGGCAGAGATACTGAAGTGGTTTGCCATTTCCTCCTCCATCTCTTTTTATATATGAGGAAACTGAGACAAATAGGGCCAAGTGTCTTGCTCAGGGTCACACAGCTAGTAAGTGTCTGAGGCCAGATTTGGACTTAGGAAGATGAGTCTTCCTGACTCCAGGTCTGGCACTCTATCCCCTGTGCCACCCAGCTGCCCTGGGTAACTAAGTATTCAGAAAAAATTGGGTTAATACATCTTACTGGGAAAATAAATATATATTGTTTGCAGAGCATTGTATAACTTGCTTTACAAGTATGGATGTTCAGGCTTTTCTTTCACCAGTTCAGGAGAAATGAAGACTGATATTTACCAAACAAGAAATTAAACAATTGTTAATTATAAAGTAAGTAGATATGTGTCTTTGAGAGTACCAACCTGATAATCTTTGAGATCCATTTTTTACATTTTTGTATTCTCTGTTTTTTCTCCCAAAGAACAGTAGCTAATGATGATGATTGTGGTAGAGCTCAAGGTATTACAATAAAGTTGAAGAGATTTTTTTTCAGAGAATAAAGCCATCAGATTTGGAGCTCTTCACTATCTGCCACCACCCTAGATTTTTTCAGTTCATGTGTCACTTTCAAGAGGAAGCTTTTCCTCACCCCCATCGTTGTTGGGGTCCCATGTCTTTTACTTATCTGTATACATGTTGTATCTTCTCAGTTGTGTGAAAGCTCCTTGAGGGCAGAGACTTTGCTATTTTTAAATGTCTTTTTATATTCTCTAGTGCTTTGCACATAGAGGTGCTTAATAGTGTTTTCTTGATTTGGATTGAATTGCATATAATACCTCTTTTGGTAGTGCCCTAGAAGATGGCTCTGGACTTCATGCTATACATATGGTGGGAGTTGTGACTCCTGACTGGCTGAAAGAATGTTGACCCCAACACTATTTAATGATAAAGAACTTATATCAGTTGGTTACAGAAAGAGGACCTCAAGGGAGGCAATCTAAGGAGAGAAGACATGAACTTTTGAATGATGGGAAAACATACATATACAAGACTAAAACCTCTAAGTCCTCACTTGCTGAGAATGGGATTCCCATTGAGTTCTTAATCATTAGGAGATAATCATAAATAACAGCTTTACCTTAATTCGAACCTCTCCAGCCTTTGGTGGATCAACTTCCACCTCCTCAATACACAAGGGAGCATTAATTGTCCAGGCAATGGCTGCCCTGCATGTGATAACCTGTAAAATTAATAAAATAGAACAAGATCCTGATGTAAGCTGAAATTATGTTTGATATCCCTTCTACTAAAGGCATGCTGGCTGTCTCTCTTGGTATCTTTTCAAACTGAGCATGGTTTTCTAACCTGCACGTTTTGGATAAATAGAAAAATAAAGATGTGAAGGAAGGAAACAAGTAGTTATGAAGTGCCTACTATATGCCAAGTGCTGTGCCAAATGCTTTACAAATATTCTCTCATTTGATCCTCACAACAACCCTAGGAGGTAGGTGCTATTATTATCCTAATTTTACACATGAAGAAACTGAGGCAGAGGCTAACATGATTTGAATTCAGGTCTTTCTGACTCCACATCCAGCACTCTATCCATTGCACAACTGAATACAAATTATATCATGAAAGTAGCCAAGATCTGTCATTTAGAACACAGATTCCTTTCCACACTTGCTGCTGGAAGGATTTTGTTCAGGGTGATGGTTTATCAGTTGTGTCCTCCATACATTTCCACAATTTTTGTGCATTGGAAAGAGTAAAAGACATAGAATCTGACGACTCAATTTCACACCCTGCCTCCACCATTGGTAAATTACCTTGAACAAGTCACTTGCCTCTCTCAGGCTCAGTTCTTCTGTGAAATGAGAATACTAATCCCTGTTCCCCTGCCTCACCACAGGATTGTTGAGAGCCTCAAAGAAATAATGTATGCAGAAATGTCTTTCTCAATTATAATGTGCTATATGAATGTGAATTGTTCCTTTCCCTGACTAAGTGTTCAAGGGAGCAGAATTGAGAATTGAGAGTCTAGACTTTTGTAGGATGATTGCTAGTTCTTAGCCCATTCCAAAATTGAGAGGATGGGAATTCATCACTTTATTACAATCATAAAAACATAATTGTTGTCTTTCAATTGGGACAAGTAATCCCCTAAAAATGCTCAGAATTTTATATTCCCTTCATTTTATTCAAGGGTAGGGCCATTTGTGATCCTTTTTTTCCTTAGGGTCTCATTTTCTTCTAACAGTAAAGGTCATTCTTAAACTTATTATTACCAAACTTGATTATGCCTAATAAATGTCTTAGTGACGCCTTGAAATAATTTCTGGGGAAGTCTGGTGAGAGTGGGTGGACCTGTGATTTTATCACTGTAAGCAATTCCCAGTGTGGAAATTCCTTCCACCAATGCTGATCAGCACCTCTCCTGCTATTGATTTAGGACTGGAAGGGACCTTTAGAAGTCGCCTAATCCAAACCTTTCATTTGACAGATAAGGAAAGTGAGGCCCAAAGTCATGAAAGTAATAAGTGAGAGAGTCAGGATTTGACCCCAGGGCCCCTTGATTCCCCCAATACTCCTACTCTACCTTGCCTGAAGCCCTGAAAAATGAAGTGATTTGTCCTTGGATCCACCACTGGTATATATGGTAGGGCTTGAACCCAGGTCTTTCTAATTCCAGGCCTAGCCCTCTTGGTAGTCTCTCATGTTATCAATACAAATTAGAGACGATTAGATTTTAAAACATTATTCAAAGAATTTACCAAAGGGTTCCCCTAAATAGCAAGAAATTTTATGGCAATAAAATACCCATTTTATAATAATTTGACTCACAAAAAATGATCAGGAATATATCAATGCATAAATAAGACATTCTTGCATGTACAAATAAGATAATATGATTTTATGTGATAAAGTTTTTCAGTTAATGAGACAACATACTTCTCTGTTCACTTTACCTATAAAACTGAACTATGAGAATACATTTCTAGAAATAAACTGTCTACTTACCTTGCCAGCAGTTTCCATAGAAAACTTAGCTTGCTTCATCTTTCTGCCTCAAAAGCAGCAGAGAAAATAGAAATCTTCTGACTGTCTTGCTGGCAACAAATCATTCCCTGTATTTATAGTTCCTGTAAACACCAGCTGTTCATTTATTGCACAATCGTATGTCAATTAAAGGAGTGAAAAAATTATGAGAGGATATGACAGAGGAATGAAAGGAATGATAGAAGAGGTGCAAAGAAGTTAGAAAAGAGGAGAGGAAGAGATAGGGATTTTCTAGCTTGAAAAATAAGATAGTGTATCAGGGAGAATGCTAATGGAAAGAGAAAAAAATGAAGAAAAGTTTTTTTAGATGGAACAAGAGAGACATTATTGAAAAGAACAATGGTTCTGGAGTTAGAAGACCTCGGTTCAAATCCCACTCCATTACTCAATACTTGTGTGACCTTAGGAAAGTCACCTCAAAGCCCCATACCTCAGTTTTCCTTCCTGTAAAATAAGACGTTTGGGTTACATGGCCTTGGTGGTTCCTTGTAGTTCTCGATCTATGATATGACATAATATGACATAAGATGGGATAAGTAAAGAATATAATGGGGAAGGAAAATAAATGTATAGAGAAACATTTATTAAACACTATGTGTGGGGCAGCTAGGTGGCGCAGTGGATAGAACACTGGTTCTGGATTCAGGAGGACCTGAGTTCAAATCGGCCTCAGACACATAACACTTACTACCTGTGTGACCCTGGGCAAGTCACTTAACCCCATTGCCTAGCAAAAAACAAAACAAAAACAAAACAAACAAAAACAAAACACTACGTGCTAAGTGTCATGCTAAGTGCTGGGGATACAATTCCAAATGTCCTCCTCTCATAGAACTTAGATTTTTTTTTTAATACAGATTTTTTGGGGGTTGTCTTTTGTTTTTTCATAGTCTGCTTTCCTTCCTATATCGCTTCTTCTCTCCTCAGCTAGAGAACCTTTGTTTGTCCTTCATTTTTGAAAAGGACCATGACATCAGGTAAGTGAAGCCATGGCTTGCAAGTGAATTGGATTACACTGAGGGAGGGCTTTGCAGTCACCAGCTCCACTTTCTCCTCTGGAGACATCTGGGCCCAGTGGCAAGATATAGATCGGGATGACTGGAGATGGCCAGAGAACCACCTGTTATAACAAAGACTTTTTTTGAAAAGGGAAAGAGAAAAAAAAATTGGTAAAACCAATCAATACATAAAAAATTGGATGTTTTGCGAAATATTTCATGCTCATAGACCTCATTCTCTGAGTAGAGGTCATCTGTTGTCTGAGAACTCTTCTTTGGGGCCAAGCTTTCTCATTATAATTTTAGAACATTCACTTTTATTTGTTTTATTGCTCTTCTTTCCATTTACATTGCTGTCGTCATTACGTACGTTGTTTTTCTGACTTCGCTTCCTTTTGCACCAATTTATGTAAGTCCATGCTTTTTTGTATTCATCATATTTGTTGTTTCTTACATCATAGTAATAGTACATTGCATTCACGTACCCTAATTTATTTAACCATTTCCCAGTTAATGGGCATCGTCTTTTTTTTTCTAGTGCACAAAATGTTGCTATAATTTTTTGGTGTAGATGGAGCCTCTCTTTTTGTTTGTGACCTCTATGTGGTATATGCTTAGCAGCAGAATCTCTAGGTCAAATGGTATGGGCATTTGAATCAACTTATTTGTGTTATTACAAACTGCTTTCCAGAATGGTTATATCAATTCACAGCTCCACCAAAAATGTGTTTGGATGTGCCTATCTTTTGACAACCCCTCCAACACTGACTATTCCTGTTTTCTTGTCACCTTTGCCAATTTGCTGGTGTGAGGGAAAATCTCAGAGCTGCTTTAACATGTATTTCCCTTATAATTAGTTTGGAGCATTCTTTCTTTCATAAGGTTGTTAATAGTTTCCAGCACTTTTGAAAACTATTTATACTCTTATATGACATTTATTTGGGAATGGCCTTTGGCCTTATATATTTCAGTTATGTGTGTGTGTGTGTATATTCAAACTCTTATGAATGTTATTTGATACAAGAATTTTTCCCAGTAGACTGCTTCTCATCTTATCCAAAATTCATTAATTTTGTTTGTACAAAAGTTTTTTTAATTTTGTGAAATCAAAATTACCTATTTTATCTTTTATAAATTTTTTTTATCCCTTGTTGGTTTAAGAAATCAGTCCCTACCCTTACCTATGAAATGTTATATGGTCTGCTTTTGTTCCACATTTTTAAGAACTATCATTAATATTCAGGTCACCTATCCCTTTTGAATCTATTGTGAAATATGGTATAACATGTTAGCCTGAGCCTGATTTCTGCCAGACTGCTTTCCAGTTTTCCCAACAGTTCTTAGCAAATAAGGAGTCATTTCTTAGGTAATTTATGTTCCTGGGTTTATTGAACACTGAATTATTGAGTTCAATGATTTCTGATTTTTCCTGTAGTCTATTTCATTGGTTTTATTTTTCTATTTTTTAACCTGTACTGTTTTGTTTGTTTGTTTGTTCTGGATGTGCTCTCCTCCTTTCACATAATTGTTTCATTATTTCCTTTGATGATCTAGGTTTTCTGTTCCTTCAAATGAATTTGGTTATCTGTAAACTAATGCTGGTTGGTTAAATTAATTGGTTGCCATTTTTATCATATTGGTACAGCTTAATCATGAGCTCTTCTAGATGATAGCAATTCTAGGCAGGGACCTGCCAATCACAGAATTGATCCAGAAGTTCTTTATCATGAGAGAATTTAGCCATACTGCTCACTTCACTTCTAGATCACTCGTCTTTCTCCATTAGAATGTAAGATCTTTGAAAGTAGGGATCAACCTGTTTGTTGGCTTTTCTATTCTGTGTACTTACCACAGTGTCTGGCATATAGTAAGTGGTTAATAAATTGCTCTCTCTCTCTCTCTTTTTGGCTAGGCAATGGGGTTAAGTGACTTGCCCAGGGTGACACAGCTAGTAAATGCTCTCTTTCTACTTCTTTCTTCCCCATCCCTTCTCTCTCTCTATCTCCTCAATTTATATCTTCAGTTATTTATTTCTTATTTCCTTAAGGTTAATTGAGAATGGAGCGAGTCAACAAACATTTAATTAATTAATTTTGGGAGGCAATGGGGTTAAGTGACTTGCCCAGGGTCACATAGTTAATAAATGTCTGAGATTGATTTTGCACTCTGGTCCTCCAGACTCCAGGGTGGATGCTCTATTCACTGAGCCACCTATCTACCCCTAAAAAGCATTTCTTTTATTTTTTATTTTGTAAATTTTAAAATTTTGAACTTAAATACAAAATAAGAAAAGAAAAAAAAACATTGCCATGTGCACAGCAGAACACAGGAGAGGATTCAAAATATAATGCAACAAATTTCCATTTCAGGAAAGCCTATATAAAAAATACTACATGTTCAAAGTCATCTATCTTTTCTTTGCTTCATTGTAGGTTTTCTTTTGTTCTCTGCTGTACGCTTTTTAACTTTCTTCTCCCCCTCCTTTCTTTCCTCCTCTTCCCCAAAAAGGCTACAATTAAATGTGTATATATATATACACACATTCATAGATATACATATACATATATATGTACATACACACAAACACATGCACACATATGCATACACTTATGTATACATATATACAATAGATATCTATAATCATATGCATATATACACATATACATTCATATTCATTTATGTAAGACCCTATGTTACTTTTTTGTCCTCTGTTTCTCTGAAGGTGGATAACATCTTCCTTCATACATCCAGGTCTTTCCATAGTTTTCCAAATCCACCAACTCATTTCCTACACCACAGCAATATTACAACCTTATACTGTCTAGTTATTTTAAATGGTCTAAAACAATATTGATCAATATAGCTGACATATAGTGTAGTTTCTCCATTTTTCTCTTTTCCTTAAATCTACTTAACTCTAACTTTGAGATCATGATTATTAACCCTGTTTTTTCTAATAGATTCTACTCCTGATCTTTATTTTATGTTTGTGTGTATCTCTTCTTATCCCTCCCGACTCCTCTGCTTTATTTCTACCCACTACCTTGCCCTCCTATTACTTAATCTATCTCCCATATAAGGATTCCTCCCTTATCCTATCCCTTTCCCATTAATCTAAAGACCCTTCTACACCCCCTTCCCTTATCCTTTTTCCCTTTCCCTCTTATTTCTTTATAAATTTAGAAGACTTTTATTCCTTTCTAAATGTATATATTGTTCTCTTTTTTAACCCAGATCTGATGTGAGTAGGGTCCCCTCTAAAAGTCCCTCCCTTATCTTCTCCCTCATCTTTATTCCTTTAATGTTTTATTTCTTTTTTAAAAAAATATTTATTTATTTTTAGTTGTCAACATTCACTTCCATAAGATTTTGAGTTCCAAATTTTCTCCTCATTTATCCCTTCCTCCACCCCAAGATGGCATGCAATTTGATATAGGCTCTACATATATATTCATATTGAACCTATTTCCTTTTTTTCTTTCTAAAAAAATTTTTTTTTTATTTTTTAGGCAGTTGGGGTTAAGTGACTTGCCCAGGGTCACACAGCTAGTAAGTGTCAAGTGTCAAGTGTTTGGTCTGAGGTTGGATTTGAACTCAGGTCCTCCACCTAGCTGCCCCTTGAACCTATTTTCACTTCAGTCATGTTGTAAAGAAGAATTAGAACCAATGCGAGAAACCATAAGAAAGAAGAAATTAAAAAAAAGAGAGTAGGAGAAAGCAAATAATATGCTTCAATCTGCATTCGGAATCCATAGTTCTTTTTCTGGAGGTGGACAGTATTTTCCATCATGAGTCCTTTGGAGTTGTCTCGGATGTTTGCATTGCTAAGAAGAGATGAGTCAGTCAAAGTTAGTCATTGCACAACGTGGCTGTTTCTGTGTGCAGTGTTCTGTTTCTGCTCACTTCACTCAGCACTAGTTCATTCAAGTCTTTCCAGGTTTTTCTGAAGTCTGCCTGCTCATCATTTCTTAATATGCAATAGTATTTCATTACATTCACATACCACAACTTGTTCAACCATTCCCCAACTGATGGACATCCCCTCAATTTCCAATTCTTTGCCACCACAAAAAGAGCTGCTATAAATATTTTTGTACGTGTGGATCCTTTTCCCATTTATATGATCTCTTTGGGATACAGACCTAGAAGTGACATTGCCAGTTCTAAAGGGTATATACACATTTTGAAAGCCTTTTGGGCATAGTACCAAATTATTCTCCAGAATGGTTGGATCAGTTTATAACCCCACCAACAATGCATTAGTGTTCCAATTTTCCCACATCTTCTCCAGCATTTGTCATTTTCCTGTTTGGTCATGTTGGCCACCAGTAGGTGGGGTATGGTACCTCAGAGTTGTTCTGATTTGAATTTCTCTTTTTTTCATGCCTTTAATTTCTTCATCTGAGAACTGCCTGTTCATATCCTTTGACCATTTATCAATTGGGAATCACTTGTGTTCTTATAAATTTGACTTAGTTCTCTATATATTTTAGAAATGAGGCCTTTATCAGAGACACTGGCTGTAAAAATTCTTTCCCAATTTTCTGCTTCCCTCCTAATCTTGGTTCGTTGGCTTTGTTTGTGCAAAACTTTTTCAATTTAATGTAATCAAAATTATCCATTTTACATTTCATAATTTTCTCTATCTCTTGTTTGGTCATAAATTCTTCCATTCTCCATAAATCTGACAGGTAAACTATTTACCTTGCTCTCCCAGTTTGCTTATATCAGCCTTTATATCTAAATCGTGTGTCCATTTTGATTTTATTTTGGTATATGGTGTAAGATGTTGGTCTATGCCTAGTTTCTGCCACACTATTTTCCAGTTCATATAGTTCCTGGGTTTGTTTTGGCAGATAGATGCCCAAATATTTTATAATGTCTACAGTAACTTTAAATGGAATTTCTCTTTCTATCTCTTGCTGTTGGGCTTTGTTAGTAATATATAGAAATGCTAATGATTTGTGTGGGTTTATTTTATAGCCTGCAACTTTGCTAAAGTTGTTTATTATTTCAAATAGTTTTTTACTAGATTCTCTAGGATTCTCTAAGTACATCATCATATCATCTGCAAAGAGTGATAGCTTTGTTTCTTCTTTGCCTATTCTAATACCTTCAATTTCTTTTTCTTCTCTTATCATTAAAGCTAACATTTCTAGTAGTGATAATGAACATCCTTGTTTCACCCCTGATCTTATTGGAAATGCTTTTAGATTATTCCCATTAAATATAATGCTTGCTGATGCTACTTTAACATTTTATTTCTTTCTGAATTTAGAATACTTTTATCCCCTTCTACATGTATTTATCCCCTTCTATATATATATGTATCATTCTCTCTTTGACTCATTCCTGATGAGAGTAGGGTTCCAGAACTACTAGCCCTCCTCCTCCATCTAATTACTCTGTGCTGATTCTTTCTTTCATACCTCATTTGTATCAGATAATTACTCTTTTTATCTTTTCCTAGATGGTATTACTTTTTAATATCATATCATACTCAGCTCTACCCCAATCTTTCTTTCAAACTACTCAATTACTAATAACAGTCTTAGACATACGATTTGCATTTCCTTGCATAAAAAGTAAATAGTCTGTCCTCATTGAGTCCCTTGTAATTAGTCTTTGATGTTGACTATATATCTCTTAAATCTTGTATATCAAATTTTCTATTAAGTTCAGATGTTTTCGCAACAAAATCCTGAAAACCTGACAATTCATTGAATGTCCATTTTTTTTTTCCATTCAGCATTATGCTTAACTTGGCTGGGTATGGTATTTTCAGCCCCAGCCCCAGATCTTTTGCTTTTTGATATATAGTGTCCCAAGATCTGAGGTTTCAAGCATTTGTTTTGAATGATTACTCTATGTCAGATACTGTGCTAAACTCTGAAGATATAAGGCAAGGTAAAAACTGCTAGCAAAGAATTAACTTTCTAATGGGGGAGACCATGTTTCAAATAACCATGTACTACATAAATGAAAGGTGATCTCATGGAATAGTAATTGTGGGGGTCAGGGAAGGGCCTAAGAAGTGGACTTCCTATAGAAGTTTGAATTCGAGCTCAGTCTTAAAGCAAATCATGAATTCTAGGAGTCTGAGTTGAGGAGGATTGTATTGAGTGTGCTTTGGTGGATTGACTCCCAAATATTTTATGCATTTTGTAGATCTTTTGAATGGGACAACCCTTCCCTTTCTATTATTGCCTCCTGGCAGTAGGATTTGTGATTATTATACAGACATTCTATTGGTTTTTATGAGTTTATTTTGTAGCCTGAAACTTTGCTAAAGCTATTAGTTTTGAAGGTTAAACTTCACCGTCAGCTGGGCTGTTTTGTTTTGGGAAGTCACTGGGATAATGGGTATGGTGGGATAGATGGTGGAAATAGAATTATAGGGGAGTAGACTGATACACCTTTTCCAGGACCAAGGGCAGAACTGATTTAATTATGGTTCCCAAATTGGAAAGTAAGGTGGACTGGAGGATGGGAATGCAAGATGGCTGGGGAGGAGGGAGTAAAGGGAAACATGGCTGAAGCCTGCTGGAAATATTGCATCAGGGGAGGCACTTGCTGTGGGGTTGGGGGTGGTAACAGAGTGAGTGAGTGTGTGAGTGTATGTATGTGTGTATGTGTGTGTGTGGACACACACACACATACACACATATCTGCACTTAATTTTTGCCTTCTTGGGAGAGGTGGACAGAAAAGCAGGAGGTGGGGAGGTGGGGAGTGGGGGAAGGAGGTAGGGAGGAAAAACAAAGAAGAACAAAGTAAAAAGTGCATAGCATAGAACAAAAAAAATTTACAAGGAAGGAAAGGTGGATAGCTCAGAAAACAATGTGTACTATTTATTATATAGGCTTTTTTTTTTTTGGCTAGGCCATGGGGTTAAGTGATATAGCCTTTCTTTCTTTCTTTCTTTCTTTTTTTAGTGAGGCAATTGGGGTTAAGTGACTTGTCCAAGGTCACACAGCTAGTACATGTAAAGTGTTTGGTCGGAGGCCAGATTTGAACTCAGGTCCTCCTGACTTCAGGTCCGGTATCCACTGTGCCATCTAGCTACACCAATATAACCTTTCTTGATATAGATATTTAATGCTGTATATTTTGAATCCTCTCACATTCTGCTCTGCACCTGGCAATGCTTTTTTTCTTTTCTTTTCTTATTTTGTATTTGTTTTACTATTTCAGTTTATAATATATTTTTTCTTTTCTTATATATTTAAGTTTATTTCTTTTTCTTTTATTTTGTATTTAAATTTAAAATAAAAAAAGAAAAAAGAAAAAAGAGTGACTTTGAGCAAATAAGTTATTTTGATTATTGTAAATACGCAAAATTAAGTATAAAGGACATACGAAGAAAGATGCTATATGCATCCAGAGAAAGAGCTGATAAATAGAAATATGTATAGGATAACAATACACCTCTTTGTGTCTACTGGTAGCCATCTTTGGGGGGAGGAAAGAAAAAAAGAAAAAAATTTACATAACTTTGCTGTGTAATATGAAAGGAATAGCAAGTTGTGCATAATAGATTTGCAGTTTCATATGTGATCATCTTTTTTATTGTACTATGTTGTGAAAATGCTTGTTTTATTCCATAAAGTAAAAATAAAATCAATTTTAAAATCACTTAAGTATGTTAAAAATTATTTCTTGACAGAGTTGAAGTCAGAGATACCAAGCGATGGCTGGACCTTAGGTCAAATATTAACAGTGGTCTCTTTCCAACCCCTTTCTTGGCCTTACTTTCAAGAACATACCATGTAATTTATTAAAGTAGATTAAGAAATTGAAGAGGTGGCCAGGAAAATAGACCCTGGTTTATTTTCTTCTCCCCAAGGACTAGGCTGTCGGATGTACCTATAAGTATGTCTCAGAAACCTGGACTGTTCATTTCTCCAATTCTGTCCTTAGAAAGCTGGGAACAATCCATTCCACACTGGCTGATTTTCACTTCTTTCTATGATCCATCTTATCTTTGGCACACCTCTCCCTATTCTCAATTGAGGTGCTCAGTTTTCATGGGTAATTCCTCTTCAACTATTAACTTCCTCTTTACATTATTCTTTTCATGCAATTCCTTATTTCTTCACCTCAGCTGCTAAATTTGAGCTGCCCCAGCCTGGTGTCCTCTGATGCATGGGCTGTGTGGGCTCTGGGAGTGGGGGTCCTTGATCAGCTCATCCTGTTGAATATTGGATGGAGGAACTCTGACTCACCTTGATCTGAAGCAACTCCTGTCACCTGAAAGTCCCTGTTCCACCCTACAATAATATTAGTGAGGCTGCTTGAGGTAAGAGTAAGGGAGAGTCTGGCACACACTTATGTAAGGGAGCTCTGGCTCCTGTCTGACACAATTACGTGGTTAGTTTGGTCATCTATTCAGTTCTGAATGTTTGGCAAGTATGCAGATAATAAATCTAGATGAATAAAAATTTCTATGAACGAATTATACTGTGGTGCAGAGAAAAGAGAATTAAGTTTGAAGACAGAAGACCTCCATTTAAATTCTAGCTTTAATATTTGTGAGTTGTGTGACCCTCTGAACCTTTTGTCCTTCACGTGTATAAGGGGGTTAATAATGTTGGAATTGCCTCCATAATTGTTGGTTGTAAGGAGGGAAACACTGCTCTGGAACTATGGATACTGGCCCACTGTGATCCTGTTTTTTGAGGGGGCTCCATAGAGGATCTACTCAACCGGCTGAGAATGTGCATCTGGAACTTGGACTAAAAGTGACCTTGCACTCATTTTGCATATCTAAATTGAAAATTGTGCACCTATATTTACATTATAAAAAGGGGAGAGGATGGCCCTGATGTAGGGAAAATAGGACAGTTTGTCCTCATCCATTCCTATGCTCCTTAGCTAGCCAGCCCTATTGACCAGACACCTGGGACCCCTCTCTCCTGACAACATGCAAAGTCCTGACCGGAGAGTTCTGAGGGATGAGTAGCTCCAGCTGGGCCTCTCCATCAGGTTGATGTCTGCTGCTGTATTTTTAGGGGACATGGATCTTCCTTTCTTGCATGCACTAAAAGTGCAGCAGCTACTCATAGGCCCAGCCCCATTGCTAATTGGCATGGAAGCTTTGATCCACTCCATTTCTTACCTGAGTTTGTCTCTCCTTGGACTTGGGAGTTCCCCTCAGGCTTAAATGCAGCCTAAATTCCAAATACCAGAGACAGAACTATCTTCAGGGTTGCCATGGGAACACCTCCAGCTTTAAGCCTTTATGGTGTTGTTGTTGTACAGGGCATCCTATGTACTAGTTTGTTGTGGTTATAAAACAATTAGCAAAACACTGCTTACCTTGGCTATTTAGCCACATGTAGGTACTGATTGGCATTAGCCCCACTGCAGCTCAGAACTCCAGAACTCAAGCAATCCACTTCCCCTAGGAGCAGGGACTAAAGGCATATGTCACTTCTTGCTTTTCTGAAGTTGGTGATGACTGAGGATGTCTGGGCCCCTTCCTGACCAAGGTGCTGGTGCCTCTGGTTACCTTGGATTTTGAGTCACTTAGACTTTATTTTTTCCAGTTTGCTCTCAGATGTTCCAAGGGAGCTGTACAGGCAGGTAGGTGGCAAACAACTCTCATCTCCGTCTAAGCAAAGATAACCCAGCTGCCTCTCATATACCACAGTGAGAACCCAGCAAATGGATAGACCTAACTTCTTCTTGACCTCCAGGTGAAGTCTGGAGGCCTTCTATGAGGCTCTTCTCTAGTTTGTTACTCCTGACTCTTTAAAAAATGGCAGGAAGCTACTGTTGAAAGTGAATTAGCCATTATGCAAACTACCACTGGGAGGCCAGGAAGCTGCAATCCTCATGGAACTTAAGGATTTTGCTTTTAGTGTCCCATACTTGACCGGCTGGGCATGAAGGGCTTGGCCAAGCACAGCAGTGACTGTTCCATAAGCCATATTCCATGATCGTCATTCCCTCTTTCCAGACTATCCCTGTACCACCTTCACTTAGCAACTCTTCACCCTTGAAGTTCACACCATCTATGTATATGGATAGTCCTTACCCTTTCTGATATAACTTACTGGCCTCTAAGTCAGACGTGTCAAACATGCAGTCCCACATACGGCCCAAACCAGGTTAAATTATAATTTGGAAATATTTGACAAAGCAAATAAAAATACAATAAAACATAATATTAACAAGTGGTTTTCTAAGTCAATATATGGCTCACAAATATCCTTATATATGATTTAGTGGCTCCTGTTTCTATTTAAATTTGACACCATTGCTCCAAGTCTTTCCTCTTCCTCTTTGAGAGATGTATCGATCCATAGATTTCCTCTTCACCTCAAGTCCTGACCTTATTTCTGGGGATTTTGATATTCACATCAGTGTTTTTTTTGGACACATTAACCTTCCAGTTCATCCTCCTTCTCAATTCCCATGACCTTTATTTTCTCTCCATCTCAGTCACACACAGTAATGACCATATTCATAGACCTGATCTCAGTATCACCCACAAGTTTTCTATCTTCCTGGCCCAGAACTTTGAAAATTTCTCTGAACCTACCATCTTATCCTTCTAACATTATCTCTGCCTCAGCCCTCCTAAACCTAGCCTTCATTCTCACCGTTACCTCCAGCCTCCACCTTTCTGTGTGTTTCCAGGTCGTCATCCCTGCTCTCACAATCACTTTCCTCCCTCCTATGCAGGTGTGTACTTGAACCATCTTTAACCAGCTTGGAGGAGGAGGGTGGAGTATGCAGGTACATTTAAGTTTAATCTGCATAATTGACACTTTCTTAAGACTAGATAACCATCAAAACAATAAATCAAGACCTGATTTGTAATGCTTGTTAATTTCTGAGGTGTAATTGCTTGCACTAAAAATTAATGGTTTCCCTCAAGCTGGTTAAAGGTGGTTCTTCCCCTCCTCTTCTCCTCCTTCCCCTCCATTTAACTTTACATCATTATCCAGTCTTGAATTGTTACCAATCACATCTTGCCAATCCCATTCCCATAGTACTGAAGAGTCAATCAAGTGTACTGATTGCCTGCATACATTTTTGCTATTTAATCTCACTTGGTATACTACAATTCTTTTATTTTTCTCTGATTGACTGTATCACACTTCCGCAAAAGTCATTCCAAACCTTCTGTTTTTTCAAGTCTTCTATCTCCCTCTCAGCAAAGGACTTAGTCTTCTGCTTTACTAAGAAAATGGAGGCAATGAATGGTGAGCTTCTTCTTTATTCCCTACCTCAAAGCCTCTGCAACTGAAAAAAAATTCATCTATGAAACCTCTGAAAGTGGTTATTTAATCTTTGCTTAAAGTTCTCTAGTGATGTGGGACCCCCTATTTCCTCACGCACTTCAGGTCATTATACTTCTGGATAGCCCTAATTGTGGGGAAGTTTTCTCTTACATTAAAACCCAATTAAATCTGCTCCTCTCTGCAACTTCTCTGCATAACTCTTTGTTCTGTCCAGTGGAGCCAAGAAGAACAAATGTAATTCATCCTCCAATTGATAGCCCTTCAAGTTCTTGAAGTTATCTCTTATGGTCCCCTCAAATCTTCTCTAATCCAATGTAAATATCCCCAGTTCGTTTGACCATTCCACCTATGGCGTATTCTCAAGGCTTTTCACCATCCTAGTTACCATCAAGCGATCATTTAATCAATCAACAAACATTTATTAAATGCCTACTATGTGCCAGACACTGTGATAAGCTCTGGGGATGCAAAAAGAGGCAAAAAAATTGCCCTTAAGGAGATTACAATCTAAGGGGGGCAGACAAAGAAGTGAACAAAGCTTGTGCAAAGCAAACTATATATGAGATAAGTAGGAAATAATTGAAAGAGGGAAGGCACTGAAATTCAGAGGGGTTGGGGAAGGCTTTCTGTAGAGGCTGGAATTTTAATTGGGATTTAAAGGAAGCCAGGGAAGTCAATACTTGGAGGGAAGGAGGGAGAGCATTCCAGGTAAAGGGATAGCCAGAGGAAATGCCTTCTTCTACGTATGATTTCAAGGCTCTTCACTTTTCTAATTGCCCTCTTCTAAAGTTTTCAGCTTTCTAAAAAAAAAAAAAAAAACCAATGTCCTTCCTAAAATATGCTACCCAGAACTGAACATAATATTCCATTTGTGATTTTTTTTTCTTTTCTACTTCTGAATAAAGCTCAGATCCCTTAGCCTGGAACTCAAAACCCTTCACAGACTGCTTCACTCTCCCTTACTGTGGTTTATGTAGACTTATGTTCTGGGTAGATAGAACCCCTCATTGTTTCATCAATCTAATTTGGATTTTCCTATTATTTCTCTGCCTAGAATCCATTTTCTGTTCCTTCTGCTTCCTCTCTTCCCCACCCCTGACTCTATCTCTCCTTGCTGAAATCCTACAGATTCTTCTAATACTCAGTTTTAATTCCATCTTCTTTATGAAGTCTTCCCTGATCTTTTTGGCTGAAAGTGTTCTTTAGACTATAAGGGGAAGTACAATGTTTATTCATATTTATAGATTCCATAGTATCCAACACTTGGCCTTTAATATACTACATAATTAAATGTATGTTGAATGATTAAATTATCCTACTGATCTATCTGGTGGTACCTCATATTGTTCTTAGACATTAGTCAACATCTCTCACCTCCCGGTCAACATCTTAGTGGTTTTTTCCTTTAGCAGCAGCCCCTTCTAAGACTTGAGCCTCTGAGCTGTACCTCCTGAAGGTTCTACTTTTCTATCCTCTTAGCATTTAGGTATGGCCACTCTCTTCCAATACTTTTAAAAATCCTGCTCCTCTTTGTTAATGTCCTGCCTTAAATATGACACTCAGCACTGAGCAAAGTACTCCAGATCTAGTCTAATCAGGGTGGAGTAGAGTGAGATTGTCATTTCCCTTGTTCTGGACATTCTGTCTTTTTTTTCTCCTGTAACTCATTTAAGTTGTCCTTTCAAATTTAGATGTTATACTATTCAGTATATATATGTTTAATATTGATATTACTTCAATTGTGGCATTTTTTAGCAAGATATAATTTCCTTCTTTATCTCTTCTTCTTCTTATTTTATTATTTATTATTATTTTATTTATTTATTATTATTTTATATTTTTTTTTTGGCGAGGCAATTGGGGTTAAGTGACTTGCCTAGGGTCACAAAGCTAGAAAGTATCAAATGTCTGGTCTGGGGCCAGATTTGAACTCAGATCCTCCTAACTCCAAGGCCAGAGCTCTTTCCACTGTGCCACCTAGCAGCCCTTGAACATTATATATTTATGATGCATTCTAAGGTCACATTTTGTTTGTTTGTTTTTGCTACCATGTCAGACTAATGACTTATTGAACTCACCTTCTTCTAAAATTCCCATGAATCATTCACTCACCATACCTCTCCTATCATCTACTTGCATAGTTAATTTTTTTAATAAAAAATTTAGAGTTTTATATTTAGCCATATTAAAATGTCATCTTTGTTTCATGGCTGGCCTTGGCCAAATATTTTATCAACTTGTAGTCAATCTATTATATCTGGACCTCTGGAACTTTAGCTAGGATTATCTTTGGGCAGTAGATTTAATGTACCCTCAGGACCATGCCCAAAGTCCTGGTAGAACTTGTCAGCCTTTGAGATCCTAGTGTCGGCCCTACGTCACAACCCGAGATTGGAGTAAGACTTTTCAAATGAATGAAAATAGTTATTGTCAAGACAATAATACTTAGTTGGATAAGCAGTCCATTGAGTTTCTCTATCTATATCCATATCACCTATATTGCTATCTGTCTGTCTGTCTATCTTTATTGGATAGGAACTGAAGATGGACAGTGAGCTGGGTCTAGAACTTAATAGGAAGAAGAGAGTGGGCAGGATTTCATTTGGGAAATTAAAACAGTTCTGAC
Source organism: Vombatus ursinus (assembly GCF_900497805.2). Classification (NCBI taxonomy): domain Eukaryota; kingdom Metazoa; phylum Chordata; class Mammalia; order Diprotodontia; family Vombatidae; genus Vombatus; species Vombatus ursinus. Next base: position 106,359 of record NW_020954599.1, on the reverse strand, counting down.
AATCCCAATTTGTTCCCTGATGTAAAAACCCATTTTTAGCACCAAGATTCTTTTTGGTGATTCTGTTTTATTGCAAATGTTAGAATCCCACAGTCTCTAAGAATCAAAATTCCAAGTGACCCAAAGTGCAATGGAGAGATGCATAAGCAGGTTGAAGAACGCTACTAAAAATAAGTTGCATGAAGAAGTTCCATAAGTTATGCTGTTCAGAACTATGATCAGAAGAGGAAGTGGTTTGGTTGTATAGTGAGAAGGAAAAATAACAGGAAGACAACCCAAATGTTGCTCTGGGATAAGCAAAATCTGAAAGCTAACCTCTAGCATGTTGGGTGTGTCTTTAGGGAGGATTTATATGAGGACATAAATAAGAATTGAGCAGAATGGGAAGACATTAATGAATTGCAATATGTAGCAGTGTAGGAAACACCCATATTGATAAGATCATAGATCCATGAAGACACTGACATATGGAAATAAATTTCATTTTATAAGATTTGGCCTGGAGGGCAGCTAGGTGGTGCAGTGGATAGGGCACCAGCCCTAAAGTGGGGAGGACCTGAGTTCAAATCTGGCCTCGGACCAAACACTTGACACTTACTAGCTGTGTGACGATGACCAAGTCACTTAACCCCAATTGCCTTAAAAAAAACATTTGGTCTATCGTTCTAGTCTAGTAAGCCCTTTTGGATCTTGACTTTTCATATAAAATGTGGTCTATATATCCCTCCCATCTTTGTAGGCTATGATCCAAGTCATTGACAGGGAAAAAAAAATCCTCTAAAAAAGAGACAAAACCCCTAAACATGAAGGCTGTGGAAAATTTCTCTTGGTCTATCAAGGCAAGAAATCCACTATAATGAAAATGTGAGTTCAATCCAAAGTAAAACAGAAAGCTCATCAAAGGAGACGGCCAAGACTCACTTGCAATCATAACTCCAGAAGACTAATTATACAACAAGCCTTCCACCTCTTGGTAGAGAAATGATGGATTGTAGGTATAGAATGAAACAAACATTTTCAGATACAATGCAGATTAGTTTAGCTTGAGTAAAATTTGCTACATGAAGGCCTTTTATTTAGAGACAATTGATTTGTGGTTTTTGTTTCATTCCTGCGGCTAGATCTCATGCCTTCCACCAACCAATACAAGCATGGACTGGTGCTATACAGCTGGATTTCTGATTTCACTATATATGTTAAGATTCCTACCTTTTCATTTTTGTTTCTTCTAATTTTTAGGAATCTTTCTATGTGTATAAAGCCAGCAAGAACAGCAGCTGTCAAAAAGGGTTTGTTGCTATTTTGATGTATAGCTACTGTATTTGATTTCTTCAGCTATGAATCTGCTGCAACATAACCTGGTAAGTATCTCTTTGTATGGGCTTATGGCAACCTCATAGTCAATGAATGTTCTTCTTAAATTTATTAGATTTGAGTTGCTCAATATGACTCCTTAAAGTGATTTCCTGGCATGTTTCCTAGTTTTGTTTGTGTAACCCAGGAGTTAGATGTCATTATACCATGATACCTCTTTTTCCCCACGTAATTTGACCCTTCCCTCACTACTTTGCATTGCCATTGCAGGTACATGTATAAGCTTAATGGTGCTTCATTCCTATCGCTCTGATCCTTAAGACCCCCCTTTTCTCTGATTTTGCAACTTTGGCACCGATCTTGATTCTGAGTCAATTTTTGCATTTTCATTTGCATGTTTTACCAGCATTCAAACTCAAAACATTTAAAACTAAACTCTTGCCCAAACCAACTCTTTCTTCAGACTCTCATATTTCCCCTAGCCACCCCAGCTCAGAATCTTGGAATTGAATTCAATTGAATTGAATTCTCCTCCTGCAGGTCTCAGAGCCCTGTTGCAAGAGGAAGCCCTAGTCATGGCCCAGCATTGTAGTAGCCTCAAAGTCCCTTGAAGGAGGGGCCTAGTTTTTGCCACCATACTCAATAGTAGGTTGTATCTGGCCATTTTATTTAGATGTGCAGTTTGATACAAGCATAGGCTCCCCCATCCCCCCAATGTAGACATGGAGGTTATTGAAATAAGCAAAACAAAGAAAATGCTGAACACTATTAGGAAATACCTCGGACTGAGAATTCCAGAAGGGAAATCCCAATGAAGAGAGAAACTCCACAATTTCAAATTAACCCTAAAAAAAAAAAAAAAACTGATCACAAAGATTGTAAGAATACTTGGAAGAAATAAAATTTGAGACACAAGGATATAGGGAGGAAAGAAAGGGAACAATATTTGCTACCTTAGGACAAATAATGGAATACCTTACCTAAAAAGCATAATTAGAATGAACCAAATAGAAAAAAATGACTCAATGAGACATCAAGAAATATTGAGACAAAATCAAAAACCTGAAGAAAAAAAGAATGAAATGTAAGAAATAATTCACTATGCACAACTGACCTGGGAAATAGGTCAAGGAGAGATAATCTAAGAATTATCAGACTCTGAAAATCATGACAAAAAAAGGCCTGGATATCATATTTCAAGAGTTATAAATAAAAACTGCCCAGAACTCTGAGAACCAGAGGATAAGTAAAAATAGAAAGAATCCACTGGTCACATCATGAAACCAGTCCCCCAATAAAAATGCCCAGAAATGTTATGGCCAAAATCTTATTTGTAAAAATTGGTTTGGGAGCAAACAGAGGATAATGTTGATCATAAGAATATCAAAAGCTTTTATAGGAACATAATCAATTCAGCTAGGATAAAATTAAATGCAATTGGGAACCCCCTTCCCCAATTTTCCTAAAAATATGATTTTTCTGTGTGTGTGGGTATGTGACTACAATGTCTTTTAAGGGGTACAGGGACCCCAAAATATTGAGGCTCAGGGCAGAGTTGTCTGGTATTCATGGACTCAAGAAGTCTTTCAGTCCAATGGCAAAAATTTATTGTAATGCTATATAGTGGGCAGAGCTCTTTATGGGACCCACATCCTAATAAGAGTGATGCTAAGCCTTTTTTATCAAAAGTTCAGGGAGTGGTGTGCCAAGAATGCTAATTAAATGATGAACATACTGTTTTTGTACCTTGGACGCAGGTATCATTCACTACTGGCATAGCCTGGGTGGGTCAGTTCCTAAGGGGTCTGTACGTCTGTATATCCATGTCTGTAACAAAATAGCCTTGGGAGTTGATGTCTATACCTTGACCTCTGGATTGCATACAGTAACTGTGGGACTCATGGTAGTTCTGCTGGTACAAGATAGTCCTGTTCATAGAAGGGAAATTCTACAGAGTGTCAACTTGTTGTTGTAACAGGAAGAGATAGTTTACCTCACTGCGGCCCACTCATGAGTGATTGCCAGAGACAGGGTTTTTGGGCTGGGAAGGGATATGGTCCTAGGGCTGAGGTTTAAGCACAAATGCCTCATCAACTGGACCTGTGATTTCATTTCTATAAAGTACACTAAGTCATGGAACACCCTCTGCCAATAGAGATCTTCATCTGCTCTCCAATTTGCAGTTTTAGAGTTGCTTGGAGGCATCTAGAGGTTCAATGACTTTCCCAGAGTCACACAGTATCTATCAGAAGCAACACTTGAGCCCAGGTCTTCCTTATATCAAGGCTGGCTCCCTATCCACTTTACCATATTCCCTCAAATGTATCCACACTATATAGGGACAGAAGACCCTATATACAGAAGACCCTTCCCCCCAATGGATAAGTGACTAATCTAGGAAATGAACAAACAGTCCTCACAAGATTTGCAAATTATTAGCAACCCCGTGAAAAATAGCTCCAAATTACTATTGATAAGAAAATGTAAATTTAAAAATTAAATTAAAAATTCAAATTAAAAAACCTTTGATATTTCATCTTATAATTAGAAAATTTGCTTGTTATTGGGAAAAATCTGCTAACAATATAAGCAGAACTCAATCCACCACACAACATTCAAGTAGGGTTCCTTGATGGCCTTGGCATGGCTTACTGTGTCTTGAGATGATGGAGAAGGGTACTAGAGCGTGGCTGTCAGATCCCATTCTGTCAAACTCCCTTTGGATTGTAAAGAGGGTTCCTTTTCAATGAAGTGTTTGCAGCAGAAACTTGGGGCAGGGCTCCTCCCTTGGTAACGATTTCTTCGTATGTTAAAAAAATGGTTTTAAACTGGGTGCACTTCAAGCTCCTTTCATCTTAAGGTTTATGATGTGCTATTGAAGAAGGAAAAGAACTCACTTCTGGCCTTCAATCTGACGTGTTTTACTTTTAATCTGCACTTTAGGCATAGAGAGTGAAGGGGAGTAATGAAGAATGTCTGGAAAGGTAAACTGCAAAATGATTGTGGAAGATGTTTAAATGCCAGATAAAGGAGTTAGAATTTTATCTTAGAAATAATAAAGAACCATTGTAAGCTTCTTGAGCAAGGGAATAACCTGATTAGATGTTTATATAATTAGATGTGTTTAGGAAAATTATTTTAGCTGTGTGGAGAGTGAATTAGGGAAGGGAGGGGAAGGAAGGAGAGAGGAAAGAGAGGAGAGGAAAAAGGGGAAGATGGGATCAGAGGCAAGGCAAGGCAGGCAGATTGGACAAAGGAGAGGCAGGCGAGGTGAGAATGAGGAGAGGAGAAGACAAAGGAAGGGAGAGGAGAGCACAGACCTGGGTCAGAGCCCTGCTAAACACCCACATTTAGGATATGGGGAATGAAAGAAGATTCAACAAAGAATAGGAAACCAAAGAGGACCAGCGAAGGAACAGTCACAGAAGTAAGAGGAGAACTTGGAGAGAGCAATCTTGTAAGAGCCAAGGGAGGACACTTTATGCAAGTTGTCTGTTTTATCAAAAGCTGCTGAAAAGCCAAGGGGAATTGAGAATGAGAAGAAGCCCATTGGATTTAGCAATTAAGAAATAATACTTGAGTTGGTAAAGGACAATTCTAATAGAGTGTTGCAGTTAGAAGCTAGAATTCAAAGGGTTGAGAAACGAGTAGGAGGTGAGGAAGTGGAATCAAGGCATGTAGCTCCTCTTCCCCTTCCCAAGGAGTTTGTCTGAAAGTGAGGGAAAATGGAGGACAACAGTTTGTAGAAAAGGCAATATTTTGTTATTTTTAGAATTTTTTCTTATTCAAAATGAGGGAGAATTGGGAATGTTTGTAGTCAGTAGAGAAGGAACCAATGGATGAGGAGAACGGGGCAGGAGACAGGATCAAAGTAGAAGGACTGACCTTGGCAAGGAAATGGTCCACCTCTTCCTCACATACCAGAGGAGTTAGGGGTGACATAGAGAGGTTTGAGGTGTGGATTGAAGAGTAAAGAGTACTCAAAATAGATGGTCTCTTTTATTGGTGAAATGATTTAAGGTCCTCTGCTGAAAGGGAGTGGCATAAGTGGTTTGAAGAGAGGAGAGGTTTGGAACAGAAGATATGGGGAGTGCAGTAGAGATTCAATCAGGTAAGAATAAAATCATTATTGTGAAGCAATGAGAGCCCAGTTGAGGAAAGACAACATAAGTTTGTAGTGGAGCTGGTGAGCATGATGATGAGATTTCTTTCATAATGTCTATGGGGCTATTATAATATATATATATGCATATATGTAATTTCCCCCCAGTACATGTTGAAACAATTTTTTCAACATTTAAAAAAAATTTTAGTTCCAAATTCTATCCCTTCCTCCCACCACCCTCTCTGAGACAGTAAGCAATCAAAATATGTGATACATGTGTGATCATGTAAAACAATTTCACATTAGTCATTTTGTATAAAGAAGACTTGAATAGAAGAGAAAGAATGAAAGAAAATGAAAAATAGCATGCTTCAGTCTGTATTCAAACAATATGGAGACAGACAGTATGCTTCATCATTAGTCCTTTGAGATTGTCTTGGATCATTGTATTGCTGAGAATAGTTCAGTCATTCACAATTCTTTATCAAACAATATTGCTGTTGCTGAGTACAAGGTTCTCTCTGTATAAGCCACTGCATCCTAGGCCATCTGCAGTTGTCCTTATAGATATCTGGCCACTGGACCCAGATGGCTCTGAAGGAGAAAGTGAGGCTGGTGACTTTGCACATTCCCTCACTCAAATCAAATTCAATTGCAAGTCATGTCATCATCTCCCTGATGTCATGGTCCTCTTCAAGAATGAAGGGCAAACCCACAACATTTTACAAATGAGAAAACCGAAGCTCAGAAAAGTTAAATAATTTGTTCCTAGTTAGTAAGTGTCTGATGTGGGATTTGAGTCCATGTAAATATGTCTATGTTTCAAGAACTGATTGAAAAAACAGGCACTGAAAGCAATCACTACAAAGTCTATGCCAACTTGAAGTGGTTCTCATGAAATAGCCTGTGCTGTTTAACATTCTTAAAAACATAGTGAAGTAGATGAAGCCAGTGAGGAAATTTTTTTCATATTTGCATGTGAAAAAGTTGGGAGTAACAGATAAAAGTCTGGATAACAGTTAGGAATCAAAAAGATCTCAACAAGTTAGAATGATGGGCTGGATTGAAAGGATAAATTTTAATAGGGATGAATGAAAAATTCTGCATTTGGGTGCAGAACTTAACTTGACAAATACAGGATGAAGGAGGGATTCACTAATAAAAGTTTATCCAAAAATAAGATCTGAGGTTTTGTGGACTGAATATGAGTTTGTTGGATCTTCTTTCATTCCCCACATGGAAAGAGTGATTTTCCCAGCCATGTAGTTGTAAACAATAAACTTTGAACAATGTACCTGCTAACCAGTGTGTGGTCTTTTGAATGCCACAATAGGGTTAAATTCTAGGTGACACAAAAGGATACCGAAAAACTGAAGCCCATCAAGAAGAAGGTCATCAGGGTCGGAATGAAGACTGTAGACCACACCATAGGAGAGTCAATTTAAGGAACTGGGGTGTTAGATTACAAGTTCCTTGAGATCAGAAACTGTCCTTTGCTTTTCTTTTTGTATGCCTAGCACTTAACACAGTGCCTGGAACATGGTAATGACACTTATAAATATTTATTGATTGTTGATTGGGGGCAAAAAGAAAGACTGAGGTGGTGATAGTCATCTTTAAATGTTTCTAGGGCTGTCATCTGGAAGTAAAATTAGACCGGTTCTACTTATTTCCAGGGAATGGAGTTAGAGACAGTGAATGGAAGTTGCAGATAAGCAGAATTAGACTTGATATAAGGAAAAACTCTTCAATAATTAGAGCTCTCCAAATGCGGGATAAGTTACCATTGGGAGGTGGTCAAATTTCCCCTTATTGGAGAGGAAAGCTAAGGATACACAGGTAGTAACTTACTGTCTATATCTCTCCTGTGAGCATGACATGTTAATGACATGCTCCCTCCTGTTACATCACTTAGCTTCCCTGTGCCTTGGTTTCCTCATCTTTAAATGAGAGGGTTGAAATAGCTGGTCTCTGAGGTCCCTTCTAGCGAAAGATCTATGATGCCATGGTTGACAGGCTTTTTAATTTTAGATCTCCAGTGAGGGGAAACCTCTTACCTCCCATGTGGACTTTTGCACCAAGGCCCTTTGATTTCAGAGATAATGATCTTTCTACTATGCTATATTGCCTTCTTAGTGTATGGCCTTAGAGTATTTCATTAATAATTAGGGCTAAGGCAGGCAGTAATTAAGGGGAGAGGATTTTGCTGGATTAACACATAGTTAAGATTGCAAAAGGTATAAGTAGAAGACCAGTATTGCTGAGACTTAATGAAGAAGAAGCCAATGTTGTATATGACTCAGAAGAGTTGGTTTTGAATGTTAAGGGGAGAGGAGTAGGAAACGTGCCCAGCCAATGGAGCTAGGACAGCTTAAGAAAGGGTACAGTAGGCTCAGGGCACTATTTGGTCTTCCCCCTCACATTCAGAGCCAGCTTTTTTCTCACTGACCACATCATCCTGCATTACCTTTGGGCTGGGTTGGTTTCTTTCATGATCATTCTCCCAAGATTTGTAGGCAGAGCCAAGGAGTTAATGAGTATTTCAAAAATTGGGCTTTACTCCTTGTTTCTTTCTGATTGCTTGTAGTATTTTCTTCTTGGCCTGGGAACTCTGGAATTTGGCTATAATATTCTGGGCAGTTTTCCTTTTTTAGGATCTCTTTCAGGAGGTGAATGGTGGATTCTTTCAATTTCTATTTTACCCTCTGGTTCTAGAATATCAGGGCAGTAATATATTGAAAGATGATGTCTAGGCTCTTTTTTTGATCATGGCTTTCAGGTAGTTCAATAATTTTTAAAGATCTCTCTTGGATCTATTTTCCAGGTTAGTTGTTTTCCCAAATGCCTTTTATTTTTTTCATTCTTTGGGTTTTGTTTTATTGTTTCTTGATTTCTCATAAAGTCATTAGCTTCCATTTGCTCCATTCTAATTTTTAAGGAATTATTTTCCTCAGTGAGCTTTTGTACCTCCTTTTCCATTTGACCAATTCTGCTTTTTAAGACATTTTTCTCCTCATTGGCTTCTTAGACCTTTTTTGCTATTTGGGTTAGTCTATTTTTTAAGGTGTTATTTCCTTCAGTATTTTTTTTTTGTGTGTCTTCTTTACCAAGTTGTTGACTTGTTTTTCATGATTTTCTTCCATTTTTCTTCCCAATTTTTCCTCTACCTTTCTTACTTGATTTTCAAAATCCTTTTTCAGCTCTTCTGTGGCCTGAGACCAATTCATAGTTTTTCTTGTAGGCTTTGGATGTAGGAACTTTGACTTTGTTGTCTTCTTCTGGTTGTATGTTTTGATCTTCCTTGTCACTATAGTAACTTTCTATAGTCAGAGGTTTTTTTCCTGTTGTTTGCTCATTTTTCCAGCCAATTATTTGACTTTTAACTCTTTGTTAAAGTAGGACTCTGCTTCCAGGGTGGAGGGCTCACTGTCCTAAGCTTTAAGGATTTTGTGCAGTTGTTTTCAGAGATACTTCAAGAGACCTGTGACTTTTCATTTCTTCCCTGTCCTTTGGTCCATGGGCTACCACAAACACTCTTTTCTGCCTTGGAACTGAGAGGATGGTCCCCCTTCCACAGTGGCGGCAAGCTCTGCTATGCTAGCGCTCCTTCTCTCCTTGGGAATGCCGCGCAGGACCTGGATCTGAGTATGGCCAAAACACTGTCTCAGTGCTAGCAAAAAGACCCTTGTAATCTCCTTGTGCCCAGTTGTTCGATCCCCCAGCTATCTGCGAGTTGAGATCTCTGGAGGCACCCCCTGCCACTGCCATTACTGATGCTGATTCAGTCACTCCCAAGCCCTGCTCCTGGTTTGCTTTGGCTGTGGCTGTGCTGGTACAGCCTGCACTGGACTTTGCTCCACTCTCACACAGATGTGGCAGACCTTTCCAGACAAGCTTCTCAGTTGTCTTTGGTGTCTGTGGGCTGAGAGGTCTGAAAATTGTCACTGCTGCCAGTGATTCAGTCCCTACGAGGCATGCTCTGGGATTGCTCGCCTGGTCTGTGTTGGCATGGCCTACACTGGACTGAGCTCATCTGTGACCCTGGTGCAACAGACCTGTCCTGCCGATCTTCCAAGTTGTCTTGGGCTAGAATATTGTTTCACTCCACCTTTTGTGGGTTCTGCTGCTCTAGAATTTGTTTAGGGTCATTTTTAAAGTTATTTGAGTTTGGGGGAGAGCTCAGATGAGTCTCTGCCTTTACTCTGCCATCTTGGCTGTGCCTCTCACTGACTTTTTTTCTGCTCTACTCCTTGTTACAAGCTTTCTCTGTATTAGGTGGCTGCAGTTCAAGAGATTATGAGGGTGGGCTTCCATTAATAAACATGTGCTTCTGGAGCCTAGGTATTGTATCAGCTTTAGACCTTCAGAGCATGATGGCCACACTCATAAACCCATAAACTATGAATTTATCTTGTTAGGGCCACGACCTTTTCCCCTCTATACTTTGGGGTTCCCCTTCACTTCTCGGACTAGTGGTTCCTGGGGGTGGCCTGAGGAGGTAGAGGAATTGGCTTTTTCAGATGTTGCTAACAAAAAACCTGAGGTCCATAACCACACAATCAGAGAGGATAAAATTTCTCCATCCCCCTTCCCCCTTTGCTATTCTGTCAGCTATCATGTTGGGACTTCTTTGTCCCTCCAAAAGTACCTGGGTTCATTGTAATAAAATTTCACTTGGATAAACATGTTTGAGGAGCACACACAACATGATTTGTCCCAGTTCCCATATATCCCTCTTAAGGTTATCTTTGGACCCCAGACTCCTACAGGGATGGCTTGAATCCTCAATCCTGTAGGTATAGCTATGGGTACATGGGTGCTCTAACCTATAACCATTACTGACGGTCATCTTCTTATTTCCAAGTTTGGAACTCTTTAAAGTGCTAGTAGAGTTTATTTAGAATTTCTTTAACCACTTCACTAGTCAATGATTTATAGGAGTCCACAACATTTTTTCCACCTGGGTAGCACTTTTTTTTTTTTTTTGATGAGGCAATTGGGGTTAAGTGACTTGCCCAGGATCACACAGCTAGTAAGTGTCAAGTGTCTGATCTGAGGCCAGATTGGAACTCAGGTCCTCCTGATTCCAGGACTGGTGCTGTATCCACTGCACCACATAACTGCCCCTTACTTCTTGTTTTTAGCTCACCACTTTTTGGCTGTGAGTTGGGATGATCTTAAGACTCTAAAGCTGTCAAGCTTTGCAGTGAATTCTGCTAATTCTTAAGTTTCTGAGAATGCATATGATCAGTTCTATTTATTTAAAAAGAGCTGGAATTTTCACTGGCTGTCTCCCATGCATGGAATGGTCTCTTCATCTCTGCCTCCTGGTTTCCCTTCAAGCACCAGTTAAAATTCTACCTTTTATAGGAAGCCTTTCCTGATCTTCTTTAATTCTACTGCCCTCCTCTTGTTGATTATTACCCATTTATCCTGTATATATATTGTTTGTATGTAATGGTTAGCATTTTCTCTCTCTTATTAGATAGTGAGTTCCTTGAGAGCTGGGGCTATTTTTTTTTTGCCTTTCTTTGTATCCTCAGTGCTTAACACAATGCCTGTAACATAGTAGGTGCTTAAAAATGATGACTGGCTGAATGGAAAGTAATTTGTGAATACTCAATATGAATTATGAATACTCAATATGAATACTTATGACTACTCAACATAAGTTCAATGAAATTAAATCTAACTTAATGAGTTTTTAGTAAACACTAATTTTTTTCTTCCTTATGTCTTTCCCCCAGTTGAAAAAAAAGAAAAACAAAACTCTTGGAACAAATATGCATCATCAAGCAAAACAAATTTTATCCTTACCCATATCCAAAATATATGTCTCCTTCTGTACCTTTTTAAAAATATAAGTAATTAATTACTTTTACTTTTCAACATTCACTTCCATAAGCTTTTGAGTTTTAAATTTTTTCTGCCCCCCCCCAAGACGGCATGTTATCTAATATAGGCTCTAAATATACATTCTTTTTAAAAAAATTTATTTTAGTTTTCAACATTTATTTCCACAAGATTTTGAGTTCCAAATATTCTCCCCATCTCACCCTTCCCCCACCCCAAGACGACATGCATTCTGAATACCCCTTTCCCCAACCTGACCTCCCTTCTATCACCCTCCCCCCTTCACTTATCCCCTCTTCCTTCTATTTTCCTGTAGGGCAGGATAGATTTCTATACCCCATTGCCTGTATATCTTATTTCCCAGTTGCATGTAAAAACAATTTTTAACATTTGTTTTTTAAAGCTTTGGGTTCCTAATTCTCTCCCTTCCTCCCTTCCTACCCACCCTCTTTAACATGATAAGCATCTTGATATAGGTTATACATGTGTAGTCATGCAAAACACTTCCATAATAGTCATGCTATGAAAAACTAACTATATGTCCCTTCATCCTATCCCACCCCCTATTTATTCTATTCTCTCTTTTGACCCTGTTCCTTCTCAGAAGTATTTGCTTTTGATTACCTCCCTCCTCCAATCTGCCCTCCCTTCTATCATCCCCCCTTTTATATCCTTCCCCCCATTTTCCTGTAGGGTAAGATAGATTTCCATACCAATTGAGTGTGTTACATATGCATTCTTATTAAACATATTTTCATATTAGACATATTGTAAAGAAGAATTAGAACTGATGGGAGGAACCACAAGAAAGAAGAAACAACAAAAAAAGAGAAAGCAAATAATATTCTTGGATCTGCATTTAGACTATTTAGTTCTGAACTCAAAGTTCTTTCTCTGGATGTGGATAGCATATTCCATCATGAGTCTTTTGGAGTTGTCTTAGATCCTTGCATTGCTGAGAAGAGCTAAGCCTATCAAAGTCAATCATCACACAATGTGACCGTTACTGTGTACAATGTTCTCCTGGTTCTGCTTACTTCATTCAGCATCAGTTCATATAAGTCCTTCCAGGTTTTTCTGAAGTCCTCCTCCTCATCATTTCTTATAGCTCAATAGTATTCCATTACATTCATATACCACAACTTGTTCAGCCATTCCCCAATTGATGGGCATCCCCTCAATTTCCAATTCTCTGCTACCACAAAAAGAGTTGCTATAAATATTTTTGTACATGTGGGTCCTTTTCCCATTTGTATGATCTCTTTGGGATACAGACCTAGAAATGGTATTGCTGGGTCAAAGGGTATGCAGAATTTTTTTAACTCTTTGGACATAGTTACAAATTGCTCTTTAAAATGGTTGGATCATTTCACAACTCCACCAACAATGCATTAGTGTTCCAATTTTCCCATAATTTCTCTAACATTTATAATTTTCCTGTTTTGTAATATTAGCCAATCTGATAGGTGTGACATGGTACCTCAGAATTGTTTGGATTTGCAATTCTCTAATCAACAGTGATTTAGAGCATTTTTTCATGTGACTACAGATAGCTTTAATTTCTTCATCCAAAAACTGTCTGTTCATATCCTTTGACCATTTATCAGTTGGGAAATGGACTTGTATTCTTATAAATTTGATCAGTTCTCTATATTTTAGAAATGAGACCTTTGTCAGAGGCACTGGCTGTAAAAATTGTTTCTCAGCTTTCTGCTTCCATCCTAATCTTGGTTGCGTTGGCTTTGTTTGTGCAAAACTTTTTCAATTTGATGTAATTAAAATTATCCATTTTAAATTTCTTAATGGTCTTTATCTCCTGTTTGGTCATAAATTCTTCCCTTCTCCACAAATCTGACAGGTAAACTATTCCTTGCTCTCCCAGTTTGCTTATAGTATCAGCCTCCCCTTCCGTATCTTGAGTCCATCTCTTCTCCTGGGAGGTGGGCAGCATGTTTCATCATGTCTCCTCTGTTTATTGTGGTTTGTCATTGCTTTGAGCAGACTTCTGAAGTCTTTCTGAATTGCTTGTGTTTACAAAATTATTGTTATTGTATAAATTATTATCCTGATTCTGCTCATTTTGCTCAATATCAGTTCAAGCAAACCTCAGGTTTCTTTGAAGTCATTCCCTTATTTCTCATAATAGGATTCTGTTACATTAACATAGCATATTTTTTTTCAGCTATTCTCCAATTAATGGAAACCCCATTAGTTTACAATTTTTTGCTACTTCAAAAAAATAAGTTGGTATGAATATTTTTGTACATGTAAGTCCTTTTCTTCTTTTTTTAAACTTTTTTTTTTTTCTGGGTGGACCCCTAGTAGAAATTTTCTGGGTCAAAAGGTATGCATAATTTAGTAACTTTTGTGGCCTAATTATAAACTGATATTTAGCATGGCTGGATTAATTTGTCGCTCCACCAAAAGTGCTTCAATGTGCCCATTTTCTTGCAGTCACTTCAACATTTATCATTTTTGGCAATCTGACGTGTAGGCAGAACTTCTGAGTTCCATTAGTTTGAGTTTCTCTAATTATTAGCGATCTGCAAGATTTTTTCATATTGTTTATGTTTCTTCCTTTAAAATCTGCCTGTTTATATCATTTGATGATTTGTTAATAGGGAAATCATTCTTATTCTTATAAATTTGAATCAATTTCTTATATATCTTGGAAATGAAACCTTCATTAGAAAAACTTGCTACATGTCTTCCCTCCCTTCTCTTCTCAAACTTTTTTGTGCAACTTAATTGTCAATCCAAATAAGTTTGCTATTAAAATAAAATCCCTCTGTGGTGAGAGTAGTGATATAGTAATAGTTAATAATGGCACTCAACTCCCAAGATTATCATGTGGGTAAAATGAGAAAATATTTGTGAAGTGTTTTGTAAACCTTAAAGTGCTATAGAAATGCTATTGTTATAGTTGTTATTGCTGTTATTATTATTCACAGATGTAATAGACTCAATGATTTTAGTACTTAGCTTGATGATATATCTCTGGCTTTGAGATATTCTTTTAGTGCTGTTACTCCTCCACCTAATTACTTTATATTTATTTTGTACATATTTTGATTTACTCATATCTACCCACATTGCAGGAATTAATGTTTTTGTCTTTGCATTCTCAGCACCTTGAATATAGCATTTTGAATTAGTTTTGCATATTAAAAGTTGACTTCAGATTGGTTCTCCCACCACAATTCTTTGAACACTTTATGAACTCTTCAATGATTATTTTTTGTCCTAAAAATAATCAGCTAACCATTGTTTATAAAGTGCTAAGGCACAATGATGGGCCCTGAACATACAAATTGTAAGAATGACATAGTTCTGCTCTCAAGAAACTTGAATTCAGCTTTGGGATACCAATCTAGTCAAAGATAAGGAAACACTGAATACATGCAGAATAAGTGCACATTGATGGAGTGGGGGGTGGGCACTAGCAGATAGGGTAATGAGGAAAGGCTTCTAGAAGGTGATACTGTTTGAAGTGAGCCTTGAAGGGAACAAGAGATTCTAAGAGCCAGTAGTATGGAGGGAATGGGGGAAAGCCTGTACAAAGGTGGGAGCTGGAATGTCATGGCAGTGGTGAAATCTCACCCTATGCCAGACGGGGGAAAGGTGAACAGAGTAGGTGAGCACTGGGTGGCCAAGTTGTCCCAGAAATGTCTTGTTGACAAGTGAGACTTTTTGAAGTGCTAGCAGAGGTATCACCATCTTACTAGGAGTAACTAGGCTAGAATTTTAGAGAAACTCCTCCATACCAGAGAGAAAGAGAGGTGAGGTCTCTGCTTCTTTCTCATAGGATGAGACTGGGGAGATAGATCAGCCAGCTGCAACTTCAGGAAAATCCTCAGAATCTGGACTGGCAGGAAGTGTCATTGGACAAGTGAAAACACAGGATTCTTCTTTTTTTCGTTAGTATTTTTTTTTCCAATTACGTGTATTTCTGTAAAATTTTGAGTTTCAAATTTCTCTCTATCCCCACTCCCCAAGACAGTGGGCAATCTGATATAAGAGTACAGGCTCAGCAAAAAGATGAGGAGAAAAGGCTTTGCTTTGGCCTTAAAACTACCCCAGTCAAGATCTGAAAATGCAAGTGCAGTCCTTGTGAGATAGCTCAGAGTTCACACTAACTTAAGGATGGGCCTTAGTATTTTTAAATTGGTAGGAACCTCTCTTTATAGAAGAGTATCAACTTAGGTTGATACAATTAGACAGAAGGAATATCCAACTTATTTAGAACTGAACTCCCATGTTTTTTTTCTCTTTTAAGCCACGAGTGATCTTTATATGCAGAGTTAAAACAAATATCTTTAATAGCAAAATGTTCAGAAATATTTTATTCCATTTCCACTGTTCTAGGATGTACCAAGTTTCCAACCTCAGTCTTGATCTATATGAAGGCCCCGAGACACTGACACTGTAGCAAAGAAGGATGTCTCCTTGGATTTCCATTCCCCTTTCATCCACTAGGATCTCAAAATATTAGGACACAGCGAATGCTGAAACACAGAAGTGCAAAAACAATTGTTTACATTTACGTTTGTAATTGTTTACATCTACATCTTCAAAGCATTTTCTTTCTCTGTGATGTAAATAGGATTTATATTCTCCCCATTTTAGTGATGATGCAATGGAGGCCCAGAGACATTATAGTGACTTGTTCATATCACGTAGCAAGGAAGTGTTTAAGCCAGAATTTGAACCCAGATCTTCAGTTTCTCACTTCAACACTTTTTCTACTACAACTCACTACCTACTTCATGTAAAATAAAGGAATTAGACTATGTGATCTCAGAGGTTTGACATGGGAAGATTCCAATTAGTCCCTAAGAGGCAGTATAGTGCAGTGACATGAGGGCAGATCTCGGAGTCAGAAAGATCTGAGTTCAAGTCATTGATGCTGAGCAGATGATTCTCAAACCCTCTTCTCCAGCCCTACCCTATCTTTACACCTCCAGTCTTGAGTCTGCCATTGCCTATTGGGCACTTCAGATTGGATATCCTGAGCATTTTAACACATCCCAAACTGAGCTCAGTATCTCTCCTTCCAAATTCCCCTTCTCTTCCCAACTTCCCTATTACTGTTGAGGATACCATCATCCTTTTGGTTACCCGGGCTTGTATGTGTAGGCATCACCCTTGACTCCTCTCCCTCCCACCAACCTCCTCCATCCAATCTGTTGCCAAGTTCTGTCAATTCTGCCTTTGTGACACTTCTTGCATATTCCTGCCCTCATCACCTCTTGCCTGGACTGTTGCAATAGCCTGCTGGTTGACCTGCCTTCATCCAGTGTTATCCCATACTAGTCCATTCTCCCTTCAGCTATCAAAGTGATCTACACAAAATGCAGGTCTGATCATATCACTTCTTTATTCAACGAACCCTAATGGCTTCCTATTAACTCTAGGATCAAAATAAAAACCCTCTGGCATTTAAAGGATTACATAACCCGTCCCCTTCCTACCTTGCTAGTCTTCTTATGCTGTGCTCCCTCCCACATACTCTATAGTCCAGAAACTCTGGCCTCTTTGTTGTTCGTCTTATAAGACATTCCATCTCCCAATGCTACGATTTTTCACTGGCTGTCCTCCAACTCTGGAGTTCTCTCTTCTCATCTCTTCCTCCTGGCTTCCCTGACTCCCTTCAAGTTAAAATCCCCAGCTAAAATCTCACCCTGTGAAAGAAGCCTTTCTGGGACCCCCTTACTGCTAATGCCTTCCCTCTGAGATTAGATGATTGTTTGCTGCCTTGGACACATTTTATCTATGTGATCATGGGCAAACCATTTAACTAACCACTCAGTGGCCTAAGCAACACACTAAGACTGTAAGTTACTGATGAGTCCTTAAGCTGCTTGTCTGTGCTACTCTAGGCATTCCCTACAATGATGAAATCAGTAGATGTGGACCAAAAAAAATAGCTTGCTTCCATTGGGATGGAAGCCATCACCATGGCTTAATTAGGAATAAACTTAATAATATGGATGTCAACTGATTTTGGTAAACCTACGTAGCCCACAGGAAGGCTTTCCATGAATGCTTTAGGTCCCTTGAATAATATAATGACTAGATGGGACTGCATAAGATTTTCAGAAAAAAGTTCTCAAGATAGGGCCACAGTTCTTTCCAAAAGGTAAAATGGGATTCCCTCTGCCTGGAATGCACTCCATCTCACCTCTTCTGGACAGCCTACCTATCCTTCATCCATGTATGCATGCATGAAAAAGTCCCAGCACATTTCAGAAAAGATGAAACAAAAACTCTTCTTTGAATATGAACCCAGGGAATTCAGCTGGAATCAAAATTAACTTCTCCTTCCAATCCACTCTCCAATAAGCCTACTGAGTGATGCGTAAGTCTGCTCACTTAACTCCTCATAAATCTTTGGCTCACTATTGCCTACTGAATAAAGTTCCCACTTCTCTGCCTGGCATTTAAGATCTTTCGTAATCTAGTGCCACCCTACCTTTCCAACCTCTTCTCTCTGCAAACAGCCTGAAAATAATTTCAGAACTGAGAGAATCCCAACACTGCATACTTTAACATATCTAAATTGCAATTTTAAATGTGTGTACTTATACTTTTAGACTTGCAACACCAATATCAATCATATTAGAGACCTAAATAGCATGTTTAATTTCAAGTTTTCATTTTTATTTACTCATTTGATCTTTGCAAGAACCTATCTGAAGTCAGATAGGTGTTATTATGTCTACTTTATATTAAATGATAAAACTGAGGTACAGAGAAATGAAAGGACAAGCTTTGTTACATCACATGGCTAAGGAGTAGTGAGGTTAGTAGTGGATGCCACATTGCCTAATTCCTTCCTCAGGGCCACCTTCTCCACCTATTTCTAACTCATTTAGGATCTTGTGAGAGGGGATTCCTCATTTTCACTGTGATATTTTTTCCCATGTAAATATCAGGCACAAAGATGACCAAACAAAGCTCTCACCATTGTCCTGATCGGAGGAGCTCAAACCCTTCATTAATTTTGACGAAAGGCAGGCTATGGGTTATCAGTGAGTTCACATCAATTTTCTTTTTCATGTAATCCTCTACTAATAAAGGAATATGGTCTCTGGTTTTATACTCTGTGAAGGAAAAACAAAGATAATAATGATGCTTGAACAATGAGGCCAACTCGATGAATCAAGTAAATTTCAGTATACCATCCAAGCAATGAACACAGAAATATCCATCACATATCAGTTGACAGTAGTGTAAGAATATTCCTTCCATCTTCTCCAGACAAGACAAGAAGCTAATTGATTGCCCAGGAGAAGCACTAGATGGAGCACATGGGTCTCCTGGTCATGGTTTTCTATTCATATTCCTGGGAATGTTCATGTTACCCCTCTTCTCAAAGACTTTGAATGACTTCCTGTTACCTATTTATGTTAAATAAAGATCAAGTGCTTGAGCAGGTCATTCAAGGCCCTACACAGTTCTGGGTTTAATTCACATTACTTAGGATCATAAATTATAGAGTGGTAGATTTGAGATCTGAACAGACATATTGAGTACAATCTTCTCTTTTTACAGATGAAGAAACTGAGGCCCAAAGAAGTTAATGACTTGCCCAGGGTCACATAGTTCAGAAGTGTCTGAGGCAGGGTTTGTACTCAGGTTGTCTTGCTTCTGACTCCAGTGCTCTATCCACCATCCCATCACTCCTACACATCCAGTCTGCAGCCAAACTGGACCCCCCACTGTTCCCTCTTTTCATACTGTGTTTTCTTACCCCCATGTCTTTTTTTCTATATGACTAGAAGGTCCTTATCATCCCTTCCTCCTGTTGAAATTTTTGTAATTCTCCTTTATGATTTTGCTTCCCTGTTTACCTTTTCATGCTGCTTTTGAGCTTGAATGTCAAACGTTCCGTTCATCTCTGGCCTTTTCACCAGGAATGATTGGAATTCCTCTTTCATTAAATATCATTTTTTTTCCTCTGAAGGATTACTTTCAGTTTTGATGGGTATATTATTCTTGGTTATAATCCTAACTCCTTTGTATTTTGGAATAAATGCTTTGGATTAATTTATTTACTGATAACAGTCTGGGATGACAATGACCAGTTTTTTTTTGTTTTTTGTTTTTAGGCAATTGGGATTAAGTGACTTGCCCAGAGTCACACAGCTAGTAAGTGTCAAATGTTTGTTCTGAGACTGGATTTGAACTCAGGTACTCCCGACTTCAGGACTAGTGTTCTATCCACTTCGCCACCTAGCTGCCCCCAACAATGACCAGTTTTAAGTTGCATCCAATGTGAATCAATATTTGGAAACCCATTACTATAGCTATAATAATACCCTTTAGTCAGGCATATGCTCATAAATGTTTAATAACTGACTTTCCAAAAAATGTACATATGATACAATCTTAAGTTTAATTTGCAT